>NW_006798383.1:1121046-1122185 GCF_000442215.2 Lipotes vexillifer | reverse complement strand
TCTCTCTCTCTCTCTCTCTCTCTCTCTCTCTCTCTCTCACACACACACACACACACACACACACACACACACACACACACACACACACTCTTCACCTATACCCTCTGGGACCAGGAAAGTTCCCCCAGAAGCTTAAGGAGCATCCCCCTCCCCTCTTACACCAAAAAAGAGAATAGTCAGAAGCATGGGCTCAATGTCTCACCACAAAACACAAAGCATGGCTGCCCCCGTGGGGCTTCACTGAGCATCACAGTCTCCACCACTGCATCTTCATGGCCCCATCATGATATAACAAACCTTCATCTCCAGCCCCTCAAGAAGACGCCAGTGTACTCCAACCCATCCTCTCAACTCCTTCCCCTCCCAGTACACTCTGCCCCTATTCCCTTCAACAACACATTACACTCAGCACTCCAATGCACCAACATACCCCCATCACCCCACCAGTATCCCCATCCCTGATGCCAGCACCCCAATTCCTTTATGGCCCTCAGTACATCCAACCTCCCCAAGTCTCAAAACATCTATCTTGGGCTTAAATATTGTGTCCCCATCTCCAGACCCATCGTCCTCCTCTGAACATCTTGGCTACAGTTATCTGGAGAACAAGCCTGTGTACACTTGATCGCCACACTGTCCTTCATGTGTGCTCTGAGAAACAGAACTGATGCATACTAGGTAGTCTTGTATGTCCTAGGTCAGTTTCTCAAAATGTGGTCAGAGGGCCATGGACATCAGAATCACCTGGGGTGCTGGTTAAAAAAGATTCCTGAGCTCCATCCAGAACTACTAAATGACTGGTGGAGCCACAAATCTGTACTTTCTACAAGCTCCTCTGGTGATTCCTGTATCAGTTCAGAATCATTGCCCTAGATGACTCTTTCAATCCTAACAACTCTATGAACTTGGCAGTGTTATTCTACCTCAAACATTTAAGGAACCCAAGACAAACAGAACTTAGTTTAGGTAAACTGATGACAGTCATTCATTCAGCCAGCCAGGGGCAGGGGATTCGGGTTGGTCCATGACCCCACAGAAATGGAGCTCTCGGTGCCAGGGAACCCTCCTGCCATAGGAGCAGCCCCCTGCACCCTGGGCTCCGTGCCAAGGCAGACAAGAGGCCACGTGCACAGTAGCTC
>NW_006798383.1:1111964-1121005 GCF_000442215.2 Lipotes vexillifer | reverse complement strand
GGAATGCTTGGCTGTAATAGGAGACACACCTGAATTCCATGTGTGTTTGTGCTGTGAGTCTTCTTGCCACCCAGGAGTCCCAGGCCAGCCGCACCTAAGCCGAGTGGCCCCGTGGGCTCCCTGCAGTGGGGAGTGTGAGAAGTGCATCTGCAGCCTGGCCGTCCACTG
The DNA here is from genome assembly GCF_000442215.2 of Lipotes vexillifer. Taxonomy (NCBI): domain Eukaryota; kingdom Metazoa; phylum Chordata; class Mammalia; order Artiodactyla; family Lipotidae; genus Lipotes; species Lipotes vexillifer. The sequence continues at coordinate 1,120,837 of NW_006798383.1, read as the reverse complement.
GGCTCCTGCTGTTGACTCAGGATCCCCACATGGAGTGAGGGCGCCACGCTGTGACCGAAGTGGGGACTACGTGTCCTGGGGGAGGGCGCTGGGGAGGTGGTGCTTGAGGTCCAAATTTGCAGATTCCTTCCTACCACACTGCCCCATTTTTCTACCCACTCCCACACTGATCCCCATCCTAGACCCCTTCTCAGTAACCCCTAATCGCCTGACTTCAGGAAATCCTGGGATGAAATTCACAGGTCAATGCCTCTGGGTACCCACAGGAAGTGAGGAGAAGTAGGTCCCCCTATTTTCTCCCAAGTACCAGAAGAGTGCTCCAGATACAACTGTCTTTGCCTGGGGTCACTCCTGCCCTTCACCCCAGAACCTCAGCACCATAGAATTTCTGGAAAGTTTCTGGCAGTATTCCGGCCTAATGCCGTGCTGGCTGCTTGTCCAAAATATTTTCTCATTTGTCACTGACCTCCTTAAAAAAAATGGACCTCAGAATGGACCCAGTATTCCAGAGGTGGCCTGACAATCTCAGAAAGCAGTGGGGGTAAGTACCTCCCTTGATCTGGCTGCTCCTTTTCGGTTAATGCAGTTTGTGACTGTATTAGAGGTTTTAGCAGTCGCATCACACAGTTGACTCATATTGAGCTTGCAGTCAACTAAACCCCCAGGTCTTTTCTTCATGAACCGCTGTCAAGCTTGGCCCACCCCGCCACCCGGTATTTATGTCATTGATTTTGTTTTAACCTAAGTGCAGGACTCTACATTTATCCCTGTTAAATTTAATCTTGTTGGTTCCAGCCCAGTGTTCCAGCCTGTTGAAATCGTTCTGAATCCTGACTCTTTCATGCAAAGTATTAGCTGCCCCTCCCACCTCTATCACCTGCAAACCTGATGAGCCTGCTGCCTCAGTCAGTTGTCAATAAAAATGTCAGACAAGACACAGGCCCAGACTGAGCCCTAAAACATACTATTGGAGACTTTCCTCTAGTATAGGCTGACATGGATCCATTAATCAACTCTCACTGGGTCTGGTTTTCACCAAGCTTCATGACCATTTGGTTCAGATGTTTCTACTGTGCCTAAAGATACTGTGAGAGGCTGTTGGCTGCACTGCTGAAAATTTCTCCTGCCCCAGGCTGTGGCCCCAACACCATGGCCATGCCCTCTTTCTACTCTCCAAACCTCCAGCATCATTTACTTAACCCTCATTCTAGGGGATTACAGACTTCCAACAGTGCCCACTCCTACATCTCTTGAGGTGTTAAGATGTTTCTGAGCTTCAGAATCTCCCTAGGAGTCACCAACTATTGCTATTTCCTATCCTATCACCCTATGCCTCCTCTGAGGCCTTATTCTCACACTTGAATTCTCTCTCCGGCTGCCTTCTACTCTGCCTACAACTATGCTCAGTTGCCTCCCTCACCTAAAAAGCCTTCTACTGGTTGCCTCCTTAAACTGTGATTGGCTTCTGCCTCCATGTTTCTCTTGAAAATGCAAACACTTCCAACCTCACCTCCCATGTCTCCTGAACCTTCAACAATCTTCCATCCCTCAGCAGAGTAACCACACTGCCCAGAGAGTGAGCAGTGATGGTGGAGATGGGGTTGGGATTTGAGAGTCTGAGTCAGAAGATTCAAAACCAAGCCTGACAGACCAGGTATAATCAGGTACAGGAGCTTCATAAAGCAGAGCCTGGGAGCCCTCACACACCAGAGTGAGGCTGTGGTCAAATTACGAAGGGAAGCAGGAAGTTCGCAGGAACTGAGACATGAGGTCAGAGCCCAGGCAAACTGTCTGGGCAAGAGAATCTCTGGAACCAGTGTGGTTATAGACAAGAGCAGCAAACACAGAGAAGTCTGAGCCTGGGAATGTCTTGCATATTTCCTCTAGGGGCTGAAACCAGCCCTGGGGCCAGGTGGCTGGGAAAAGACAGCCTGGACAGAGGGGATGATGAGAATAGAGGAGGGCAGGGACAGCACTTTTCCTGAGCCCTTCCCCAGCTATCAATCTGCTGTTAGGAACCCCAGAAAACCTCTAGTTCAGGGGTCACATGCAAAAATATGGGCCAAGACAGGTCACAGAGGTGAGATAAACCAGGTATTAGGTACCAAAATGAAGAGTGGTGACTGTGGTAAATGGGAAGGACATGCCCAAAGGGGTGGCAGCTACTCAGCTCTGGCCAACTGCTGTCCTATGGGAAATGGGATCTTACTGTTGCCAGATCTTCTAATTTTCCAGAGAAGCCAAAAGCTTCTGTTTTTATTTAGTTTTTATTTTTTTGGCTGCGTTGGGTCTTCGTTCCCGCGTGCAGGCTTTCTCTAATTGCGGCGAGCGGGGGCTACTCTTCGTTTCAGTGCGCGGGCTTCTCATTGCAGTGACTTCTCTTGTTACAGAGCACGGGCTCTAGGCACGCGGGCTCAGGAGTTGTGGCTCGTGGGCTCTAGAGCACAGGCTCAGTAGTTGTGGCACATGGGCTTAGTTGCTCTGCGACATGTGGGATCTTCCCGGGCCAGGGCTTGAACCCGTGTTCCCTGCACTGGCAGGCCGATTCTTAACCACTGCACCACCAGGGAAGCCCCAAGCTTTTGTTTTTAAAGTTTATCATAAATGTTGCCAACCAATTTTTAAAAGTTTCAAAAACCATGCCTGTAGCTATGATTTGACCCATGGTGGCCATCTTAACTGCTGCCAGTGTCTGGAGAGCGACTGGTACCTAAAGAGGATGAGTGACTGGGTCTGTGGTAATACTATATGCAGTTTCCCCGGGAGGTGTTTGATATCCATGAGGGATACTTTTGTGTGCAGAAATAACTATCCAGAAATTACTTTGGTTTTAAGAATTATATTCAGTTTTCGAAGTTACATATTCAAAATCCTAGTTCTTGTCTAAGCTGTTAAGTTCAGCTTACAAACCTTATTGTTTTGTTTATAAAACAAAGGAGTAATGTGAGGTTAATATATTTTATTTCTTAGGTACTTCATTTACCTGACTAAAACAAACTTTCCCAAGTACTTAATTATTATATCGCCAATAGATTACGTTCATAAATACAGCAAATCTCAAATCATTTTAAATGTTCCAAAACAATATAGAGACTTGGCGAGATTTTGACTTAAAATTCAAGTCTAAATAAATTATTCAACACTCTTTAGTTGGTATTACAAGGTAAACCTATCAAACTAAAAGGCAAATTCTCCTCTGTATGTTAAGGATTTAAAAACAAACTGCATAGATTCCTTAGAGCAAATATAGTAGTGCTGCAGGTTCCATGTTCTTAAACATGCCTATCCTTCATTCTAAGTTCTCCAGAGTTAAAAGATGCTTACCTATCAAGGAAACAATTGATGCTGCACATATATTTTGGAGATTGCCTTCTCAGATGGTTGAGATGGTAAAACAACCAGAAAGACTGATTGGGCTACTGACTGGATTCTAAGAAGGGACCCATAAATTCCTATTTGTTGTCTCTGAAAGCCCTATCATGGGGCCTCCATTACCTAAGACCTAAGAAGGTGGTCACCCAGCTCATATCCCTGAGTTTGATATGATTCAATACCCAACTGCATTTTCTCAGACATCTTGAACCCCACCTAGGCTGTCAGATACCTTGATTAGGTTGTGCATTTCCTTGGCTCTGAAAACACTTAAAAAGTCTTTCCATCTTGAAGATTTCTGCTTTCTCTTTATATTCTTCCTTTCTGGGAGGACCACAACTCTCAGAGGTGTTAAGATGACAGCTGACTGAATGCAGGACTTCTCTCACAACTTTGATTTGTAGTCACAATTCCTAAGGTTCCCCTGGCGGGACTCTGATCTCATCCATAGCTCATTGTCCTGTCCTCCACTCCACACAACCCCTACACCGGCTTTTCCCTCTAGCACTTGGCACCCACCTTCTTTCTTCAAACTCACCTCTCAACATCACGTGTTCTTCACTCACCCCCACACCAACTAGATGACCAAAGGACCCCTACTCCAGCTCCAACATAGTAGAGTCCTGCCGCCTTCTCCCATGATTCTTCCTCACTCACACTCCTTAGGACAACCAATCTCACCCTAGACAAGAAGGGAATTCTGATATTACTTGTTCACACTAAGGCATGGACAACTGAGTCCCTTTTAAACTGAGTAAACTAGCTGCTTCCTAAAGGGAAAAGAAATGAAAGGGGACTAATATTTATTGGGCACTTACTAGGGAGGCACTAGGCACTGAGATGTTTCACTTGAGCTGTCTCATTCATTCTCAATAGCCACTCGAAGGGGCCTGTTAAGAAAGCAAAGTTCAGAGATGGTAAGTAATCTGACCATCTCAACGTTGGCAATGGTGAAAACAAGATTCAAACCTAATCCATGGGACTCCAAAACTTATGCCCTTTCTCAGCACACTGCTTTTCCTTCTTAAACCAAAACAAAATCCTGACCAAATACTGGCACAGTGAAAGACAGTGTTCTGGTGAGAAATGCTGCTTTACTGTTTCCTGCTGGAAACGTGGGAGGCTCTTATCTGTGAACTCCTGCAATTCTATGACCCACCCACTCTGGGAAAGCTCTCCTAAACCACCACCCAACAAGTATTATATAGCGCTCAATTTAGACAGCATTTTCACGTATTTTGTCCCATCAGCCCTGTAAGGGAGGTGGTGATAGTACGGACCACTTTTAAAGATGAGGGGACTGAAGCATGGAGACAAATGTGCCCAGTCACCCAGCCTGAAAAAAGGACATCTAAGATTCAGATAGGGGTTCATGGCCCCTGAACCTTGTGTCCTTTCCACTTAGACACACCATGTCCCCCACAGACACCCTCCTGCCCTATTTCCTTCATTCTGGGGATGTGATGGTAAACCAGAGCCTAGGTCTCTGCTTCTGCTCCTTAAGACCCCATCCTAGCAAGACCACCTTTGTCCCCATATCTGCCTTTCACAGACTTTCAGTCTCTTCCACAACCTGGTGATCTCTTCCATTTTGCTTCCCCACCCCAAGTCATCTCTTCTGTGATTCCACTTCAAGTGTCATTACCTTGAGTCAGAGTAGGATCAAAAAAGCCCAGCTCTCCAAGCACTAACTAGACACTGGGTCTTCATAATAAACTGTTTCCTGAGTGCCCATACTGAATTGAGTGTTTTTAAAACTTCATCACAAACGCTCATAACAATATTGCAAGCCATGCGCTATTTTCCACCCCTCACAGCTGAAATGGAGGAGGCACAGACTTAACTTAGGTTAAGAGGTTATAGTTAGGAAGTGGCCAATAGGGATTCAAACCCAGGAGTCACATCCGATGTCTCCATTCTTGTCAAAACATCACGTATAAACCCTTGTAAGAACAATGACTATACTGACTGTAAAATGGGTGGGGTTTTGCTCACAGTCAAAAGCTCACTATTTAAAAACTTGGAGGGAAACTTCACAAGCCTGGGGCCCTGCTGCCTCTAAACTATTGTGTGGCCTCTGTGCCCATCTCCTTGTCTCCTGTGTCCCTGCCTGCTGTGCCTCCTTCACACCTGTTGTGCCACCAGCTCACACAACTTCCAGTGCTTCTTATTCCCGTGGTGACAGCAGGTCTGATGTCTTCTATTTTCACTGACAGTGTTTCAGGTATTTTTAATATTATAAAAAAGAAGTTTTAGATCATTCCTCAGCGATGGCAGCATAGTAGATTAGAGTCCTTGTGAGTTGGAGGTCACCAAGAAGGGGTAGGGGTAGGGAATGGTAACACGAGCAAGAAATTTATGCTCCTATCTCTGCTCATGACCTGACAACTAGACTTGCTCTGGGAGAAGACACAGGACTTTTGTCAGAAAGCTACATGGACGAGAAGTAAAGGCTTTAAAAGAGACAAGGCTGGGGCCATTAGAAGCCAATGACAATCAAGCCTCTGCTATGGAACAGTCACCCTGCTGAGCCTTTCTTTACATACCTTATTCCACGTAACCCTGACAAGGTAGATAATGTTATCCTCATACATATGAAGTTGTATTTCAGGTAGTTTGTCATTTGCCCAAGGTCACATAGGATGACAGATCTAGGATTCAAAGCCAAATATGCAAAGTCCTCATTTTCAACCACTACCCTATACTGCACCATACACTATACATTCAAGAGCTTGGATATGGAGATAAGCAGAGCTTCCCTGAAAGGCAGGACTGACCTCAATGACCAAGTAAGTCTTAAGCAAACTGAATAAAACACAGCAACATTTTCTGGGGCCAGAGGGAAGGCTTCCAAGGCCCAGAGCAAAAGAAACCTAAAAGTGGAGAGATGACTGTAAAGTGACTACAGAATGGCCTGAAGCCCAGAGACGGCTTGGCACCAGCTAGAGAGGTCTTCTACATCCATGGGGCTGGAGACCAGGGTCAGACCCAAGAGGATATGAGTGGCTAGAGGGGCACTGCAGAGAGGCGTGGCTCATAGTGGAGAGGCGGGGAGTGGCTGAGAGTGGGGGAAGAACCTAAGAGATCAGCAGGATATCAGTGTGGAAGAGGCTGAGAATTCCAGGCAGCCAGAGTACATCTTGGGCTGATGTCTAAGTAAATGGATCCAGCATCACTTCCAAGTAGGGCGGCAGGGTGAAACTCCAGAGGCCAGAATGAAGTCTTTTGCAAAGCAGTCAGGGAAAGGGTTACAACTGAGCAAGTCCAATCCATCTGCACTCCAGGACAAACCTGGGCTGACAATCAAAATGATTTTCAAATGTTTCTGTAGCTAACCAAAGGGTTTTCTTCTTTTGGGGGTCCACTGTCTGGCTCTTTCCTACAAGTGATTTTTAAAACCCTTAAACATGGAGGAACAGAGTGTTTGCTTTGGGACTGGGAGAAGCCAGAGAAGAAACATGCCTTTTACTCCTCCCCAATCCCTGGTTATCTTCCAGATATCACCTTAGACTATGTGACTTCTTGCAAGAAGCCTACTGTGAACAAAGGAGCTTGTCAGGTGCTTCTCCTCTGCAGACCTGTAACACTGCCTGCTTGACACCCCCGATGAACTGAGCACATGGGTAGAGACTAGAACTGGGCCTGAAACAAATGCTCCAGGGGCTCCACAGATGGTAACTATTAAGACTCCAGTCTTATATTTTCTGAATTCTCTTCGGAATGCCCCTCTGTCCTAAAATAACCTTAACACATATGTAACTTAAATACATGGAAGAACACGCAATAAAATTGAAACAAGTGGGCCTGATTTGACTGCTGTGGTGTTTCATGGTATGAGGTTGGCAACAGCTTCTCCAGGTGTAATGGGAACTCACCCAGCTGCCCTCACCCCTCACACAGCGTAAGGAGACGGCACACCTGACAGCTTCTCACGCCGGCCCTGGGCCGATGAGAGCGGTGAAGTCTGGCTGACCAAGTAGAAGGCATCAGACTCTTCCCTGTTTCGCTCCCTCTAGGGTGGATTTAGATACCAAGGCTCTTCTGTCTGTCCCCATCTCAATATGAGTTTCTCCAGCATAATTTCCTTATTCTTCCTTATGCTCTTCTTGAGAGGGAAGGAATCACTGAAATCAAGTTTCTGAATAAGTCACAAAATAAATATAACAACCACTACCACAGCCATTTATTAAGTGCTTGCCAGGCACTGTGGTAAAGCTTTACAAACATTGTTTCGATCAGTCCATCAGCCCTGAGGTAGATATTTTCAACACCCACCTTCCCCTACACACATACCATTATAGTTGAGGAAACTTGAGGCTCAGAGAGGTCAAGTCAATCAACAAGGTCAAGCCCAGCTGATTAAGTAGCAAAGCTAGAAATCTGAACCAAATACATCTAACTCCCAAACCCATGTTTTTATACACTATACTAGATTGTTAGGTTGTTTCTCATTGGAAGTTAAAGGACACATGCTCCTTCCCAAAATATCACCTGAAGACTAGATTTCAGGTGGGAAAGAAGGCAAGGCCCAGTTTTTTTTAAACTTCTTTAATCAGCTATTGTACTAAACACCTGGAGGAGTGAAGTGACAGTCTGGGTATATAAGCTGACCACAGGGCCCCTGTCTCCTGCTACCCCAGCTTCCAGGGCGTTTCTCATTGAAGACCTCCACTCCTGACACACGACTACTTAATATGCTGTTTCCCTTCCAGCAAACACTGAAACTAAGAAGTCAGCCAAATTTGGTGACTCAGAGCATCACCAAAGACACCTGAGAGAAATTAGCAGACATTCCCGAAACACCCACCATCCCTGAACTGCTGGACCCTAAGGCACAGAGATGCATGTATGCGGAAACACAAACTTCAGTTCTTCCCTCCAGGCTTGCCAGGCCCAGCTCCACTCCTGGGGAGTCTCCTGCTCAATCTCCCCTCACTGGTTCTCCACTGTCCATGATTCTCTAGGTTCCCTCCTCTCACCCATCTCCGGAGGCCTCACTAACCACAGACCCCGGTCCTCAAGGTTGCCAGTGTCCGAGGCTTTGTTCCCCAGAAATGCACCAAAAGTGCTCAGCAGGGGTCCACTGAAGATTCTAAGTCCTATGAAGATTAAACAGAACTGGCTGAAGACTAGCAGAAAGGGCTCCCAGAGTGAGAAAAGCTAAACCAGGACGTACAGAAGTGACAAAGGAATGGCAAGAGAACAGAGCAGACACAGAACAAATGGACTAACCGTGTGTGAACAGAATTACTGCAGGTCAGAAAAGCAAGATGAAGGGATCCTAGAGAAAGTCAATCCAAACACCTGCAGCCAGGGAGCTTCTGAGAAAGCAATTATTTAGGAAAAAGGACCTTGGTGAAGGGGCTGCTGAAGAGCCTAGGCAGGGAGAGTATAAGTAGGAGAAACTGGGGGGACTATGGAAAAGGAAGCTGGAACAGCTCTTTAGAGCAGGCAATTTGAGAGGATACCAGAAAAGTAGGCAGGGACGGGGGGGGGGGGGG
>NW_006798383.1:1089300-1111775 GCF_000442215.2 Lipotes vexillifer | reverse complement strand
GGGGGGGGGGGGGGGGGGCAAGAACTGGAGGTTCCGGGAAAAGGGAAGATGACATGGGCAGAAAAGCCAGGGCCTCTGGAAGCCCATGAGTTCTTAGGAGCATCCCAGTATCCACCCTGTTTGGGTAAAACTGGTCCCTGAGGGCCACTCTCTGCAGCCCTACTAATCCCTGCATTGGAGTTTGAAGTGTAGACAAACCAGAGGTAGGAAAGTTACCAAGGGGAGATACACAGCCCTACCCATGGGAAGTTCACATTCTGACAAGACAACCAACCACCACCATCACCCCTGCCTCCAATCCTTGAGGGAGCCACTGATCTAAGGAACCCACCAACATATAAGCCACAAAACTGAGAAATAACAACTGGTGCAAATCCTGTCCGTGGTGTTTGAAGAGACGAGAGATGAGGTGACACGGAGACCTGAGAAGATCCAAGTTGGGACTCTCCACACCTTAACACTCAGCCTGTTAGTTCATCTCATCACCTGCTCACACACCTGGGCAGGGATCTCAGTGCCTTCCACATAACTACAGCTGCAATGACGTGCGAGGGGGTAGGGACAGAATCAACCTTGCTGGGAGCCTAGGATGAAGAGTCCTCCCTGGGGAGCCCAGGGGCTGGGAGGAGCCTGGAGGTTGAGGTTTGCTCTCTACTGATCTTCCTCCTCTCTCAACAGTCTCTAACCTTGTCCTCATAGGGTGCACCACACATGGCTTCATAACCTCTGCGTGTTTCATGCAGTTTCCTCTCCCAACTAAGCAGAGGCTCCTGGAGGATAAAAGAGCAGGTTTTCTCCACACCCTGCAGTGCAGGAATGTAACAAATGCATGTCACAGGTGGGGTATCTGGAGTGTTGATTACAAAAACATTTTCCACAAATAGCATACACATGTCAAAACCATTCTATTTGCTATTCTTTGCCCTATCACTTGCATTTGACACCCTTTGTTGGCTCATGCCTCTAGATGTCTGTTCCTGTATCCACCTCAGCCTGGGGACTGGGCCCACCTAGACTTTGCTAAGAAAATAACAGCTCAGCTTATGGTGGGAACAATGAAAGGGTATGTGGCCCAAGTCTCTGGGGGGCAGAGGGAGGGTCTCATTTTGGGTTGGCCCACTAAGGATCCTTCCCCTGTGTCCTAACAGATTCAGATTAATGATCGCTCATTCCTAATTGTCAAATTTCTTTTCCTTCATCCTGTGTCTAATCACCAGTGACAGAAACCATTACGCAAATGAGAGCAGACAACTTCCCCCAACTGTTCGCATTGGTAAAAACCTTGTAATTTAGAGCTCTGATTCGTAGGGGAAGTTGGTCTCCCCCAGGCAACTTGGGCATCTGCTCAACTGATGCCCAAAAGCCCCTCCTCCACCCCCCAAACTTCAACCCCCCAACAAATATTTGACTTCACAAGAGTAGTTTCCTCTGTACCTGCTGGTGTAAAAATAGGATCTTGCAACATGGCTGACCCTCATACAGGCCCAAACCCCCATCTTCCCCTCACATGTCTGCCTCACACTGCCAGCTAGGATAGGAATAAGCAACAGAGCAGAAACGTTCTACTCTGCTACGAGTAGAATTTGAGCCTGAACAGCCCTAACCTAGGTATGTGAAGGAAGAGCCTCAATCTCTTCATTGGGGGAAACGGAGGCCCCAGAACATGAATCAAATTCTTAGTGAATATCTAGATCTTCAATTCTACAGATGCAGAAACAAGCTGGGAAAAGTTACGGGACCTATTCAAGGACACACAAGTAACCAAGGGGATCTAGAACTCAGTTTCCCTGTAACTTCTTCCAGAACTCTTAACTCATAATATGGCTTCCTGGCAGTTTTCCCAAGAAGTCTTTAGCTGGAGCCCAGAAGAGCTTTCACCCTGAGCTGTATCTTCTGTATCCTTTTGGGCTAAGCCTGTCTGTACTACACACTGCCTGCTGCCTGTAGTCCAAAGGAGGAGAATCAATGTAGTTTGGTGGAAAAGAACAGCAGGGGATTTGCAGCCAAACAGTACTAGGTTTGAATCCTGATTACCACTAACTGCTTATTCTTGAACTGTAAAATGAGAATACCTACCTTGCACTAAAAGCACCAGGCACACATTAGGTGTCTAATAATCAGGGATCACTACTGGACATGAACCCAGAGACATTACCCAAGGATCAGGACCCAACCTGTGAAGGTCCCTCCCCCTCGTGCAGACCTGGGTCAGCACAGCACCCAGAGAGGAGCAGCTGAGAGACCACGCCTCCCTGCTGCACATCACCCACACCTTTAAGGAATGAGCCAGGGATGCAGCAGAGCTGCTGAGAAGGAAAATAATGTGCTATATTTCAAAGTGTCTTTGTGGTCAATTTATCTTCTGTCTGCCTTGTTTTCTTTGCTGCGTTCCTCTTTCCCAAAAGAGATGGAGGGATGGAGATCACTGCAGTCACATTTTCCAGCATTGGCTATATTTGAAAGAACTACACTTGAGAAGGTACCATGTTTGAACACCCACACTGCATCAGAGAACCCCAGAATGGGGTACTAAAAATAAACACCCCTCCCCAAAATACACACAAGTGCGCTCATGCACACACACACATATGCATCCTCTCAGTCCATCAGTGCACTGTAACTGTAAACTGAGCTCTGGGGGTGAGAGCCATAGCTCGGACACTGGAAGTAAACCTTTGAAAAAAAAAAAAAAAAAAAAAAAAAAGAGGAAAAAATGAACCCAGAGACTTCCAACTCCTTTTTCCTTCCAGAGAGAAGGGGCGTGGAGATGGGAGTGGAGGTGAGCAGACGCAGGGCCATCACACTGCCCAATCCCAGGGGCCCCACTTCCATTATACAGGTGTGAATGATGGCCCTTCGAGTTGTGCAGTGCACAGCTGCCCAGCTGTAAGCTGCAGCCCTGAGAGGGGTTCCCATGAAAAGCTATGAACAGAAAAGGAAATTCCTCTCCATGCTCCACCAGTTGCCCTGACTTCTGAGGGTGTTTGTGGAACATTACAGTGGGGGTCTGGCAGAGGCGCTGGCTTTAAGAGGCAAGGCTACATTTTTGCCCTTGCCATGAGGTGGATGACATGTGGTGAGTTAGCTGCCTAGGCTTGACCCCATTTTGTCTCCTGAGCCAAGAAGCTCCGCAGACACAGAGGACGGGGCCTGGGCAGGGAGGGTCGGTCATAGGACCTGGAGGCTCTAGCCAGTCGGCCTCAGGCAGGTTGCAGCGAGGCCTGACCAACATCCAATGGCTAAAAATGAGTTTAAAAGCTTTAGACCAGGTCAGGCAGCACTGCCTTGGGGCTCCCGCTGTACGTCCCACTGGACAAGGTTAAGCAGTAGAAACTTGGTAAGCAGAGAGGCAGGCCAGTGTGGACACACATGCACACACACAGGCACAAACATCCACACACACATCCACACAGAGGCTTGCACCCCTAGAACCTAGAGAAGCCATTGCTAGGATGACTCCCCTGGCACCCAGGACAGAGAACAAGAGCTGGTGCTGAAAGAAAGAAGCTGTGTCTGTAATTTGTAAGTTATGCACAATCCTTGGTTCCTGTGTCCCAAGGCTCTTTTCTGTGTATGGCTTGAGCTTAAAGGTTCAAGTTGGAACCCTGTCTAATTTACTCTCCTAGGAAGCTATTTAGGCTCTCAAAGGCAACCCTCCCCACTCTACCTCTCCCCATTAGAGTCTCAGTAGCCATTCCCAACAGCCTAGAGCCTCTCTGTGAAAACTGGGAGGGGGCAGACTGACCTCACGGTTAGGATGGCTGTGGCCCTGTTGCCCAGATGCAATGGGCGTCCAAGAACATCTCCTCTCTCTCAGGCTGAGGCACTGAGATTGCAGGAGACAGAGCTGAGAGCCAGAGGTGGCATCCTGACCCAGAAGGAGGGAGCAAGGAACAAGTACATACACGCGTGTGCAGGCATACACACGCACACACATCCCAAGGTTGACAGACCAACACACGACATGATGACAACCAGAAGCTGGGGACTCCACACACTGAATGCAGGACTTTAGGGGGCAGAGAGGGAAGGTGCTGGGGCACAGAGGCAAGGGTAAGAAGTCCCTCCGAATGGGAGTGGAGTGCCAACCACCCTGCCTTGCCCAAACACCTGCCTCCAGGGCCATGGCAAGAGTCCAGTCCATTAAGTGCAGCGTGCAATACTAGCGTTTGGAGTCTCCTGTCCTCATCAATGAAGCGGTGTGGACGGGCTAGCAGTCACCTGGCAGGAGGCCTCGACTCCTGGCAGGCTAGTTGTATCGGCCCTTGATCATTGTGTTCAACAAGGGCCCCACCTGTGAAAAGACATGAGGAGCCAGTCAGAACTGCCTGTCCCCTAGCCCCGGAGCCAGATGAGGTGTGTCTGGAGACATCGATGTCCAGCCAAGGGCAAGGACAAGGCTTCCATTCAATCTTGTAAACCCTCTAACCAACTCTCTTCCTAGCGGTCAACCCAGTATCCTGGAGCGTGGCCCTCTCCTCTGGGTCCATCTTGTATTACCTTCCCTCTCACAATACCCTACATCTGTAAGCAGAACCAAACTGACAGACAGAAGGTCAGAGGAGCTAATAATCCCAGACACCCCGAGCGTTTACGTGCATGTTTTGTAAATGTGACTTAAGAATCTTAAGTGATTCTATATCCTAAAAAGATCATTTGTAATTGGAGCTGGTGCGATCTCCCAAGCCCACAGGTGCTCTGAATGCTGAGGCTATCCACAGGACAGAGGTAAGAGCATTACAAATACAAACCTCCCCCATTTACCCAACGGGCCACTGGCACACCTGCATGGGAAGCAGGTCTCAACATTACCTAGAGCAGTCTTGGCACGGCTGGGAGCGTGTGAGTAGATGCTTTACCGCTCGCTTCCCATTCCAAAAGAATCCCCTCGGGGGTCCCCAGCTGGCACACAAGCCCCATGCGGAACATTACTACTAGCATGGAACAGATTATAATTGATCCGCCAGTCAAGCCCAGCTCTCATCAGAAAATAAGGATTTTCTGAACATACCCATAACCTCTATGAAGAAACAGGACAACAGATACTGAAAACAGAAGAGCTACAGAGACTGTGACACCAATCCTGACTTTCCCTGGTCACTCTGCCCACGGAGTCACAGGAGTGCCACCTTGGGGCAGCCACATACCTCTTGTGGGTTCCCCAAGGCCTCTCCAAGCATCTTCTCAATGTTTCTCATTATGGCCACTTTCTGATGGGCTTTGAGAGGATATTCAATTCTCTTAGGGGTGGGGGCCCCCTGCAAAGGAAGCAGCAGCTCAGGAAATGTCTTTAGCAGGCTTCAGTGTCACCCATTGTTCCTCGCACCATCCTCCCTTAAGAAACCCAGTTCAACCCCACCCTCTCCAGCTCCCCCAAAGATCTAGGAATCACTTCCAGAGATAGCCAACCTCCCCACCCTGCCCCTAGATAATTTATTACACCTACCTCACCCCACTCCCATCTAGGGAAAAAAACCATATTCACCTTATACCAGAAGTTCACAGTGATGGTAATCCCCCCATTTAGTAATGACTCTATGTGATGCCACCTGCAAGAAAATAAACAGGCTCCTGTTTGCCACCAATACTTCTCAGAGGGAGGGATCCTCTGAAACTAGGTAGAGTCCTGCTAAGGGATATAATGAAGATAGTATCTTCACACTCATCCTATCAAACACACCCTGGGGCTACAGGCAGTGGTGTTCACCCTTCAAATACCAGAGTCAAGAACAGTTTCTCTAGCCTCAAGCCTCTGGGATCTCTTTGGACTTGAGGAAATGTCATCTTGTCTAGAAACAGTATTGCCATTTCCCCCATGTTCAGTATGCTCATCATCTGGATATGCCAACCTTCCTGTATATCACGTTAAGTCCAATCCTGCCACAACTCAAAAGAAGAGACATGGATAAGGCTTTCCAGGGAATGGCAAAGAACGCTCCCTAAAAGCCCCCAGTCCTAGCCCCATCCTCACCAGTACATTGGGATGTAAAGAACATCACCAGGGCCAACCACTGTTTCGTAACCAACCACGTTCTGGAAATTGGGGAACCTCTCGTAGTCAGGATTGTCAAAGTCCACCTGAGAGGTTCAAGAGAAAAAAAAAAAATCAGTCAATCACCAAATTTTTATCAGTAACTTTGGTAGTCAAGAAAGATGCCTTAAAAAAGTCTTTAGAATTTATATCCAGCAGAAGACACAACACACATTAAACATACACAAACTCTCTCAGAACACGACCTAAGAAGATGGGCATTGCTGAATGTTAAACAATAAAGAATACTAGGCCTCAGTGCTCCTGAGATCAGAAGCCAATCATCACAGTTTAAAGGTCAGAAAACCTACTCATGGCCTGCAGATCTGAGGAATTAGGACTCATCCTTCACCCAAACCTTCAGAAACTTTTCCCCAAATACATATTCTAACCAGCAAAGACTTCTACACGAGGTAGCTAAGTGGTTTTCTCAAGAAAGGAGAGGCGCTCTCTGGTTGGCCACAAAGTCAACCACACACCTCACTGAGATCCAGAAAAGACATTAAGTGACATATCTCAATTCTATTCACCCTTCTTTTTATCAAAAAGAAGTAGCATCCGTGACAAAAGTAAACAATTATTAAATCCAATGGAGACATACACATTTTGTTCCATGAACTTATAATTCAAACAGAATAACCAGAGTCCACCAGCATCAGTGATGGGGTCTGCCCTAAATATCTGGGGACCACCACAGGGACCTGGAATATATAAACTACACTGTGAAATTGTCCTCTGAGTTTGTCCAAACCTGGCATACCTCCACAGAGAAGGGGAAAGACATGCCAGCCTTGGATCTCAAAGGAGTTCTACACCCTCCTCAGACCACACGAGCTCACCTGGCTCTGTCTGTCACATGGATGATGAACAGGATATGGGTAGAGGCACTCAAACTGATCCGGAGGGAACAAAATGCATCGCTTGTAGCCTTTTATCTGAGCAAAGAAGTTCTGTTGCTCATCATAGTGAGCAGGTGTCACATTTCCTGTAGGAAGACAGACATTTTCTTATTCAGAGCAGTAACTCTATTGCACAGGATGGAACACAGGCCCCAGTGCTGGAGAGAAACCCAGCCTGCCCTCTCAGCAAAGGGTTCCAAATCAAAATTTCAGGCAAGATCAGGGAGACTGTAATTACAACTCTCAGCCAATTAGGTGCTACACTTTTAATGGGTGATAAGTCTAGTAGCAAACATCACTGGCTAAGAGTTCACCATCAATTAGCAAAGTAGACTTTCTTAAATGATGACTGCTGCCCTTAATGGAAGCAACTGCACATCAAAGTGATACAAGTACGGCAAGATAACATACTCTGCACAGGTACACCCTGCTTTTCAAAAGTTAGCTTTACGTCATTTTGCTTTTACAAAAGACCTATATTTGTACCTGTTTTTGCTAACCGAAAGAAATCCAAAGAGGATTTTCATTTTTATGGGAAAAAAAAAGCAAAAATATCATTGAGTGTGTTTTGCAGCGAACCATCACAGAGGCAGCAAGCACAAGCAGAGAGTGGCACTGCCAATCTCCTCCCCTGGAAACTACACTCAGCATCAAGCCAGCATCTCAGTATCAAGCCACCATAGCTCTGAACTGTGTCTGTGAGCATCTGTGCTTTATCTCGATTTACTTTGTGCATCCATTAGCAAGATGTGTCCTAAAGTAATTGCTTCTTTGTTTTACATCATCTCGGCTTATAGGTTTCACAGGAATGCTCTGCTTTTAGACAGCTGAGGGGAACCTGTACTTGTACTCTTCTTGACTATGGCACAAATTCAAGGGCAGCAAAAAAACGAGAGTTGGAAACAACTGAAATGACTGGTATCAGCAATGCATGCATGATCTTCTTTGATGGAGTTAATCAGTCATTTTAAGTTGTACGAATATGTACTTGCTTTAGGTAGCTCTTTTGGAGCTCAAAGATTCTCAACCTCTGCTCCCACTTCATCACACCTGTGGGATTGCAAAACTTCTTTAGATCAACACTGGAGCTGCTGATTCTCATCGAGGGAAGCATATCAGATTCCTGAAGAGAGTTGTATACTTTGAATAAGGCAAATTATTTAAAATGCCATCCTGAATTAGTTCTGCCCTAGCATATGTATGCTCCATCTACTCTTTGTAAGTGGGGCTGCATCTGATGTTTATCCTTTGCACAATCCTTGAGAGACCAAGGGACCTCTGTAGGGAATGGAGTTTAGAAAACATTCCCCAGGTCTGCCTGGGTGAGCCAAGACAGCTGCTTTCCTAAGTGCAGAGATCCATATGCATCCTCAGAGGAGACTTGCTCTTTCATCTCTACCTGAGGGATGTTTCCCTGCTCTCTACACCACAGGATAGGAAGGCAACAGAAAAATTCAGTCAAGTAAACAAGAACTGGCTCCTGGCAGGTCAACCAAGAGCTGGTTTCAAAGGGTCAGGTTATGGGTCAATTCATAAGTTACACTGCTGGAAACTTTTATTAACACTGGCAGCAAAGGACCCAAATCTGAAGGACAATCAAAGGGGAAGAAGAGACTTCAGAGCCTAGTGGTGAATGACAATGAGTAATTACTCTGCTTCCTTGTTCAACCCAATTTACTCACCATTTACTAAGTACCTACTATGGGCCTGGCACTGAGCAAGTGACAGAAATAAAAATAAGAAAAAAAAAAAAAGAATAAAAAAAAAAATAAAAAAAAAATAATAAGACAATGACCCTGGCTGGTAAGTAGCTCTCTTTCTCCTGACTGGAGTTTAAAGGTTCCTCTTTTTATTAAAAAAAAAAAAAAAAAAAGTATTAATGTATTTGCTTATGTACATGTAAAATCCACTAGCAGGATACACAAGCAACTAATAACATATGGTGCCTCCAGGGAGGGAAGGAAACTGAGAGGCTGAGAAACAGAAATGGAAGACCGATTTATCACTACATACCTATTTACACCTTTTGAATTTAACCCCATTAATGTATTATCTGTTCAAAAGATAAGGTTCAATTTACATTGGAAAAACGTTTCCCTCTTCAACTGGGATAAAAATCTTCTGAATATAGACAGATCCAATAGAAAACAGCAGAATTTTAGAGATCCCTAATATCTAAATATATATACTCACACAGCAGCTGAAGAAGGGAATAGGGAACTTTCTTTTTAGAGTACCTGACATAACATACGTTATCTCATTTAATCTTCATAGTTAATTATAAGATATTACTGTGTTCATTTTACAAATTAGGAGACTGAGACTTAAGAAAGTTACGTGACTTGTTGAAAGTCATGGAGCGAACAAGTGGTGGGGAAAGGTTTAGAAATCACTTCATATGACCCCAAGCCATGCTGCTTTCTGAAAGATTTCTTACCTTCCATGCCAATAAGCAGCAGGTTAGAGGTCAGCTGCCCCCAGCCACGCTTTCCCTGTTGCTTATTAATCCAGTTCCAGTTAAAACCCAAGAAGTCCATGACAATCTTCCTGCCCACAGTGTCATTGAGTGTTTGCTGCAGATACAACCTATGTTCCCCAAGAAGAAAATCCCATTAGTGCATGTACACACTGTCCCTGACATGGCCTCTCATACCTGGAAATCCAAACCCAAGCCCATACCAACATCTCCCACCAAGAACAGCTGCAGTCATGGGACTCTCACAGAACTGAATCCTTACCTATCCTTCTCTGAGCTCTGTTCAACACCAAATTTTATATTTTAGAGAAGTGATTCTTAACTTTTTCTGGGTCACAGTATGAATACTTTAAGAATCCAAGAAAAAAAAGAATCCAAGCAAGGTTCCCCATAAAAATGCACACATTGAACTTTAATATAATTTCATAGATATCCTCGAAGCCTACCCACAGACCCTAGAATGATGACTCAGCCCTGTTCCAGAAACTCTCGGGGCGCGAGACATCCCCTTTGGCCCTTGATGGCCATTTCGGCAGCTCGTATTATTGTTCACCAAGAACTAGTTCCCTCCCTGTGAGAGTTATTCTTCCTCACCTCCTTGAAGCAAGGCTTGCTTATATAACTTGCTTTGGCCAATGAGATGTCCACAGAAGTGACTGGTGCTACTTCCAAACTGTAATTTTTAGAACCAGTACACACTACCACATCACTTTCCCTCTGCCACAGCAATTGCAAAGTTTCCAATGGCAACTGCTGGAGCAATCTGTGTCCCAAAGTGCAAAAGATGATGTAAGTAGAGTATCCAGGTGACCTGAGATGGACATGTAGCATGAGTGAAAAATAAACCTCTGTTGCTTCAAGTCGCTGAGCCCTGGACTGAAGCCTAGTTTATCTTAACTGATTCAGCCACCTATCTGTAGCAGCCATCTATAGCTGAAAAAAAATACCTCAATAAGCTTTCCACAGACCCAGGGCCCCTAACATGCCTGAGGAAGGTAAGAAGTTACTTAATAGACATGAAAAACCAAACACACTTGATCAAGCTCCAAAAGAAACATTATTTAGGGGGCAAACGTGAAGAAAAAGAAGTAATGGTCCTGAGAGCATTACTTCAAAAGCTCAAAGGTATCCCAGTGCCTGGAATCACAATGCTTAAGGCAACGTTAATTAAAAATCTTGATAAGCTGGAAATAGCTACCTGTTTGGGGACATGGAAACCTCAAGACTCCAATGCAACCTTGGAATGTTCCCCAGAGATTATGATGTACATATGTTCATACAAATATTTCTCAAGTAACTCTGAAAGAGTCAGGAACACTCCCCAAACAGGAATCTAAGCAATTCCTGTGAAACCTTAACAGTAAATCCTCAAAAGAGCTCAAAGAGGATCCTAACACCCTTCACCCTAGAATCATAACAAGCTGTACAATTATACAATAGAGTTGGTTGGTGCTAAAGTCAGCTGATAGGGCAAATCTTGCAAATAGTAAAAAATTTTCCTTAAATCACCCATAAACTACAGACTACACTCATAGTTCAGACTTAGGCAAAATGCTCTCACTACAGGAAGCAAGAAACTTAAAGTGACTGAGGAACCAGAGGACTCATGTGTCTTATCTCACGCTCGTTCCACGCATATGTTCAATCAATAGCTTTACACTCCACAAGCATCATTTAAATCAATCTCTTCTCAACACTGGGTGTATGTGTGTGCACACGCGCGCATGCACTGTGGTAAATTTGAAGACATCATGCATGAGGTGATTCAACTGAACCAGTCTCTATAAGACATAAAGAACAAATCAACCATAGTTCAGATTCTGGAAACTCTTCCGGTCAAAGTTCCATGATTATGACAATAGCTAAGAGTCAAGAAGCCAAAAAAAAAATTAAAAAGTATGTTTCAAATCCTTTCACTCTGCCACATACTACTAACAGAGTCAAGAAGAGAACTGAGGCTGGAGAGTGAAGAAAAGCCCAGGGTTGGGCACCAAATGTGAGACAGAGATAGTCATTCACCATCAAGTACTCAATGACAGCAATTCCCCAGAGGCAACGTTATTCTGTGGGACTGGATGTTATCTGGGACCTACCTAAGAGGCTGCCCTCATAAAGAGAGATAAAGGTAGAAAGAGTCACTCGTGTGTGTGTGTGTGTGTGTGTGTGTGTGTGTGTGTGTGTGTCTTGTGTTTGCTATCATCAATTCAACGCAACACATCAATATTCTCCCCACCCTCACCTATACAACTTTTTAGCCTGCACTGCCCCCATTAAAATATTTTAGGACAAAGATTGCAAACCCATAATTTCAGGAAATCTACTAACAGATATTTTAAATTGGCCTCTTGCAGCATTTTAAAAAATATGAATTAGCTGCCCACATTTAAAACTCAAAAAAAATTTAAATAAAAATACTGATTTCTGGTTTCTCTTGAAAAAAATCAGACTATCTGGCAACCCTGGGACTGCACTCCAAAATGGAAACAAGAGTCAAGTAATGACTTCGCACTTTGAATAAGGCATATGCCTTCAGCTTCATCATAGCTTTCACCCAAACAACTTCACTCACTTCATTCACCTACCTGACTCTACTAGGCAAGTGTGATTCTCCCTTTATGAAGACAACAAACTTGAGAATCACAGTTCTAGTCTAGTCATTCCGTCATCCCTCAAGCTAGAAAACTCATCCTCAGATAAAGAAAGGAAAATACATGCCCTAGATCCAACGGAAAACCACGACCTGGAAATTTACCTCTCTTCACCTCCTCGCTCCTGTATATCCTGCAGTTTCTCAACAAACTCATGAAATTTCATTTCTTCTCTATTGGACCTCGGCTTAAAGTTCTGGAAATTAGCCATCTTCTTCTCATCATAGTACAAAAACTTGTGGGTGCTGGCACTGTACACAGAGAAGTCTCCATTGCCAATATTTTCTTGCAGGTATTCAAGGTCCCATTTTAGGGCAGGATACACAAGATTTGTGTCGGTCAGCACCACAGGCTCCTAAGTGGAAAAAACAAATGAAGTCGTCCCAAGGAGCTAGTGGGTTCCTGTCCCAAGATTCCAATACTTCCCAACTTCAAAATTACTTCTCCTGTTAACCAGCACGAACCCCGCAAGTCCCATTTTTCCTCGCTTCCCTATCCAGCTCCCCTTAGGCCCTAGTCCACAACCAGGCCTAGTCCACAACCCCTCCCTTCCATCACCACTCGCCTTTGACCTCTCCTCCCAATCTGGTCCCTTCCCCCATCCCCCACCCCCCACCCCCTCTTCGACGCGGCCCCGCCCCCTACCTCATTCTCGATAAGCTCCTCCGCCCGGGGGTCGCTCTGACTCAGACGCGGGATGGGCCGGGTCGGGAAGGTATAACTGCGTAGTTGGGACTCATCCCAGGTGGGGCCGGGGGCTTCAGCCTCTTCCCGTGGTTCTCCAGAGCCCGAGGACCCAGCCTCAGCCGCAGTCGCCGCCATCTCCGCCGCTAGGGACGGCCCCACCGGAAGCGGAAACTCTGCCTATTCCGGGGAAAACACAACGGAAACCATAGAGCTAGGCTGCGAGAGAGAGCGTTCCAGACACTAAGAACGCGGGGCCGAGCCCTGGGCGAGCGCCTCCTAATGGTAACCTATAGCTCTACACCCTACGCTCCGCCCCCGAAGACCCGGGACTAGACTTTAGTCCCACTGAACAGGGGTGATCATCGGGTTAACTAATTCACAACTTATTGCTGCCTCAGTGTGCCCAGGCCTACACAAGAGGCAAAGAAGGAGGCAAGTTTAGTGGGGCATTAAATTTTACACTGATGGTTGGGGAGAGAGGCAAACTTGACACACCTAAGGAAGTCAGAAGGAAAAGCAACTGTCCGATAGATAGATGTTGGGTAAAGGTTGCTCTGAAAGCCTCGGCAAAAGATATATGGCAACTTGAATTCTTTCGAAATCAAAGACGGTTTTCTTTTGCTTGGCACCATTTGATTTTTCTGCCTGTGTCACCATCTCACCTACTTAAAGGCATTTTTGTCTATCTTGACCGAATTAGATCAGTGTTTGCTATTGATTGAATGCAGATGTCGTCCAAACCATTCCGAACATCCATTCGATTCTCATTTACAAGAGGGCAAGTTGCTGTAAAGTAGTTCTCCCCCAAATTCATATACTGAATAGTATATATCAGTTTTTATTGCTCTGATATATATTTGGTAATGTCTATAATAATGGATTCTACTCCAAAACAGTGATCACCCTAAAACTTCCTGGAAATATGTGTATATTTGTACTGTAAATTATTCAAATCATATTTGTGTAGATAAAATGAACACATATTCATATGCGAACAATAGTGCCCCCCCCAATTCTTTTGTTAGGCTAGTGATCGCTAATTGTGGTTCGGCTTGAAATGTATTTATCCAAGTCCTAGTAAATCTGAGGGAATTCTAGCAAATCTGAGGTGGGTTCAGATGATAGGATTGGTTTTACATTTGTTGGGTTGAGGTGACTGGGACATTCGGATGTAAACACGAGGCTGAAACTGAAGAACCAGTTTGGGGGAATTCCCTGGTGGTCCAGTGCTTGGGACTCAGCGCTTTCACCGCCAAGGGCGCGGATTCAATCCCTGGTCGAGGAACTGGGATCCCGCAAGCCGCGCGGCCAAAATAAAACAACAAAAAAAGAACCAGTTCGGGGCCAATTTGTGTGTTGCACCGTGCATCTAACTGAAGGAGATACCTAATTTAGAAAACAAAACAAGAACAAACAAGACCAAGGGCTGAATTTGAAGGATGATCACGTTTCGGGATGGAAGGAGGAACTGCCAGTGAAGGAGAGGAAAAAGGCAAGCAGTCAGAAAAGAGATTGACAGGCTCCTTTTACTTGTACCGGTCCTGGGGTAGGTGGGTCAGCTGTCCACCTGAGATGCTCAGGTTCTGAGTGCCCGTTATCCCTGGATGCGTCTAAGTCACCTGAGGTAGAAAAGGGACCTAACGATCTGAAATGTCAAAGCAGTGACCTGCTTGTTTTTCTCTCCTTCCCGCTTTCCCTCTCTGCCTCTATCCAACCGCTCATCTTCCCTCTGGTTTCCTAGCACCGTTTAAGCCCCGCCCTTTTTGAACCTTTAAGACTTTTCTCCCTTGTCGCGTTTGGCCCGGCTCGGCCGCCGTGACAAGGTCTTTGCGCATGTGCGGGGTGAAACGAGAAGAAGGTGAAGATGGCGGCAGCCAGGGCGGGGGTCCTGCGAGTCCGATGGCTGCAAAGGGCATCCCGAAACATGGTGCCGATGGGTGCACGGACAGGTCCGCGAGAACGGGCGAGGCCTCAGTGTGGGAGAGGGGTGCCTGAGGTTTGGTATGTCGGACGGAGGGTGGGTATTGTGGATACCGCGGCGGGCGAGTCCGGGCAAAGGCGGAGGTGGAGTTGGTGTATTCAGAAAAACAGGTGGAGGGTCTTTTGGTCCCTCGAAGCCTCGGGCTCCGGTGTCTGCAGCCACCGCAGCTTGAAGCCTTCAGAGTGGAAGGAGGAATGGGGTCGCTTCTGACGTGCCCTCATCTGCTCTCCAGCCTCCCACATTACCAAGGACATGCTCCCGGGACCCTATCCCAGGACCCCAGAAGAACGGGCTGCCGCAGCCAAGAAGTATAATATGCGGGTGGAAGACTACGAGCCGTACCCAGATGATGGCATGGGGTGAGATAGGGTCTGCTCGCACCTGGGTAGTGATGGGAGAAGTTCGGCTGGGTTGGGTAGCTCAACTCTGACCCTTTTCCCCGAACCTTTTCGTGACCCCTCAGAGTCAGCGGTGTGGGCGCTTTTCTCCGTGGAGGGAGGTGGGAGGGGATGGGTGAGCAGCTGCAGCCGAGAGGACTTCAATTTTCTCCTTGGCTCAGGCTGTTTCCTCAAATGAAGAAGCTGAGGTTTTAATGGCTCCCTTGAGGACCCCTGAATAGCAGGAACCTTCTTTGGCTCCATCCAGAGCGCAAGGTTTCATTTAGATTGAGCATCTGCTGGGCTCAGGTGCTGTCATCCAGGCACGTGACCAGGCTGGAGCTGGATTCCTGTCATGAGAACCGTATTTGTAGATGGAGTACTCTATATCATGTATATCTCTTTTTTAAGAAATATTTTGCTGTTAGCACTGTGGAAGTCGTAGCAACTTTAAAGCAGATTAAATAGCCAACTCCCTTAACTCCAGTTGATGGTTTTGCCCCCACACCCCCGTAACATCCCTGTGGTTAATTGTCTGAGTTGATTACCATCACCCTCATTTTCTGTCCTAGCATCACTCTTTGAGCCGTGGTTTCAGCAGCTCCTATTCGTCTTGTTGTTTTCCAATCACTTTCTGTGACACATGTCTAGTTGTCATCATTTTCTATGTCTTTTATTGTGTTGTGGACAAGAGCAGCCTCGGTAGCAGTCTGTATAAGTTGAACCTGGTTTTGTTGGGGAAAAATCCAGCTTATCATGAAGATCCATGAGGCGTTTGAGACTTGGAGTTGTATGTCAACTCTGTGGTTGAGAAACACAGTTGCTGTGAAAAGTGCTTTTCTAATCTGTACCCTTTTGTTTTTATTCCAATTAACTGGGCGATCTTAGGTTCAGACTCTAAACTTCAGTTTCTTTTTCTGTCTAATGGAGGAAACAGTGATTGTTAAATTCCCTTCCAGCACTAACATTATAACATTGCATGATTTTTCTTCTTTCTGTTGAAAGAAGATAAGAAAAGCTTACATATGTTAAAATGTTTCAGAGTTTGACATAAATTTTTAATGAAAATTTGTGGACTTCCTCGGTTATTCTGTGCTTAGTGAGTAAAAATTGAGATTTTTTTCACTTATCAAATAACATTTTATTTTATTAATGATAAATTTGGTATTGGAAGGCATTCAGGAAAATGGATCTCTTTTATACCGTTTGTAGGAATGTAAACTGGCACAGTCTTTGCGGGGGGCGCGGAATTTGGGATATTTACCAGTGGCTCTTTAACTCAGCATTTCTCAATATGTACACCTCAGGGAAAAAAATTGAGATCTTGATTTGAAGGTCAGTTCCTCTGTCCTTAGGGGAGGCAGTTATCTCTGTCACTTGGTTTTTCATCTCTGAGATAAGGAGACTGAATTGTCTGAGTGAGGCTGCTCAGAGCCCTGTCCAGAAGTTCTTGCTGTCTCTCAGGTATGGTGACTATCCAAAGCTCCCTGACCGCTCACAGCAGGAGAGGGATCCATGGTATGACTGGGACCACCCAGACCTGCGATTGAACTGGGGTGAACCGGTGAGAGAACCATATCCCATTTCACCTTCCTTCCTTTTCCCTATGTCTTCTGTAGCTCAAATGGCACTTTTCTGCCCAAGCAACACTAAAGTTTTTCTGCCCAAGGAAGCGAGGTCCAGCAGTCTGAGATCTGATGTTCCCTGTGTGGTGTGTGGAATGGGATGTCTGGGAGTAATCAAAGCTCTGTATTGTAAGAGTCAAAGCTCTGTATTGTAAGAGTTGTGAACTTCTATGATTGAGCTGTCTCTGGTCAGCGGAATTTAGACATAAGCCAGCATCCAGTCCTGTGGGCCACAGTATCTCAGATGTGGCTCTCAGAATATTGCCCAGGGCAGTAGAATGCCTTTCAAGCCTTCTCTGAGGCTCTAAACACTCTGGATTGCATGCCTTTTGCAGGAAGAGCAGTATGTGACAGTGATCTGCCTTTTTGTCTCAGATGCACTGGGACCTAGACATGTATATCAGGAACCGTGTGGACACGTCCCCCACTCCTGTTTCTTGGAATCTCATGTGTAAGCACCTCTTCGGCTTCGTGGCCTTCATGCTGTTCATGTTTTGGGTGGGGGAGACTTACCCCACCTACCAGCCTGTGGTGAGTATCTGAGAAGTGCTCCCTCAGCCACACTTACTTAGCCTTGTTTCCTGAGGGAATGAAGTCTCTGGAGTAGGAATCCAGCCAATACCAAGATTGACTTCCTGGTAAGGCCTATAGAGGGTCTTACCCACTGGCCTGGTACAAGTACCAGAGCATTGCTCCTCCCTGCATCTTGGATCAGTCTGAGTGAGAAGAAACTAGGACTAGGTGAGAAATGAGAATGGAGAAGCCAGCTAGTCTTTAGAGTTGCCATTTTGGGAACTGTACTTAACAATAATATTTCAGCAAGTGATCTTTTAAGGTAGAGTCAAGGAATCTCGAGTTGAAAACTTATCCTTTGTTGGTGTGAAGGGCACTTCCTATAGGGTACTGGAAGCAATTAAATGTTTACTGCAAGCATGGGCAGTTAGATTTTAGAGAATGTAAAGGACATAGAAAATATACTGTCTGTAGAGAACAGACTTGTGGTTGCTAAGGGGGGTAGGGGAGGTATGGATTGGGAGTTTGGGATTAGCAGATGCAAACTAGTATAAATAGAATGGATAAACAACAAGGTCCTACTGTACAGCACAGGGAACTATATTCAGTATCCTGTGATGAACCATAATTGAAAAGAATATGAAAAAGAATGTATATATATGTATAACTGAATCACTTTGCTGTACAGCAGAAATTAACAAACAATGTAAATCAACTATACGTAAATAAATTTTAAAAAAGAAAGAAAATATACTGTCTAGCTTTAAGGACATTTAATTTGGATAAGAAGAAGATTTAGATACATGACACGAGCAACATTGGAACATACAGGAATTTGGCACAGTTTCTGTGTTTATATGTGTGTAGTGAATGTGTATGCTGGGGGTATCAGGTGCTGTTAAGGAGAAGGATTATGCTAGATGCTAAAATACATATATTTTAGATGGTGGGGAGAAGTTGAAGAGAATATTTGGGGCAAGAGAAAATAGAATAAAGGAAGAGGACAGTGAGTTAGCTGGAGTGGAATAGGCTTATAAATAGTAGATAACCAGCTGCATTGGTTACCTGGAGAGCTACTAAAAGTTCAGATTCCTGAGCTCTACTGCCTGGAGAGCCTAATTCAGTAATTCCAGAATGGGGTTCTAGAATCAATATTTAACAAGGTCCCAGGTAATTCTGATGTCCTGGGAAATCAGTTGTCGAAGCTGTGTTAAAAAAAATATGGTGAAGTGAGTTTGATCAGTTAGTAGGTTGCATGGCTAAGGGATCTGGACTTGATGGTATAGTAATGCACTAATTCAGTAAATATTTATGAAGCCCCTATCATGCACCAGGTACAGAAGGTGCTAAGGGTTGGGGGTACAGGGATGACTTGGTCTGCCTCTAGGCAGCAGGGAGCCATGTTGGGTTTCTGAACAGAAGAATGCCATAATGAAGCCTAGGTTTTTAGGAAGATTAATTAGGGAGTAGTCTACAGGATAGATTGTGAGGAAAGAAACTGAAAGCAGGAGGCTGCCGTGTTTGCAGTTGGCTGCACAGTGCTACCTGTGCTGAGATAATCAATGTCCTAACGGTAGTGTGTGTGTCTGTGTGCACTGACACAAGCCTTCCTACCGAGCCCCCAGGGGCCCCAGGCTGGAGAGTGCACATAGGGCTGGTGTGAGCGCTAACTTCACTTGAGGAGAGCAAGAAACAGTGTGGCTCTTCCATTTTTCAGTTCTGTAAGCACATCACCCTTTTCTCCTCCCCTTGAGCTGTGTTCTGTGACAGCTGTTTGTTGGTAAAGCCAGCAGCCCCTAAAGCACGTCCGAGCCGTGTCTCCTCTGTGCTTTCTCCCACTGTTGCTCCTGCACGCCTCATTTGCTAGGCCACTTTAGTGGTGGAACCATTAGAGGCTGAGTGACTTAAAGGAGATTGAGTCTGTCTCGACCCCGAGAGAGAGTGGGATGGATGGGTGCGTCGTCTCATTTAGAAAGCTCTCCCTCACACTCTCCCTTTCTCCCTCTCTCTTTCTCCTTTCTCCCTCTCCCTCCCTCCCTCTCTCTCTCACTCTCACTCACACACACACAAACAGTGTAGGCACCACTTCTCTTACAATCTAGGCTTTCTCTCTGCCTTGGGCTGAGCGGGGAAGAGGAGTGCTGTCCCTGCTGTTCTAGCCCAGCTGGGCCTGACCAAAGGCTACCGTGTACCCATTTACTGTGTGTGATTCTTCACTCAGAGTGGGGTGTAGCCAGGTATTGGCTACATAGATATATGTTGTTCTTGCTGACCTGTGTTTTTTTCTTAGGGACCAAAGCAGTATCCTTACAATAATCTATACCTGGAACGAGGTGGCGATCCCAACAAAGAACCTGAGCCGGTGGTTCACTATGAGATCTGAGGAGGCTTCATGGGCTTTGTGCCCCCTAACTGACTCCCTCAATCCTAGAGATTTTACCTTAATGAAATCGCTAATAAAACTTAGTACTGTGGTATCTGTGCCTCATTTCCCCAGGAATAGCCATTGCTTAAGCCCAAGAAGATATTGATTTGCTAATTTCACTGGGAAAAGTAGTTGAGGGTTCCAGTTGTACAGCAGGTGGTAAGGGTAGCTCCTTTCCCCATCTACAGGGTTGCGGAAGAAGGAAGATATGTTCCTGACTTCACAAGTTGGAACAAGATTTATTTCCCATAAAAAACCTTTTTAATAATAAGTGGTTAGCTAAAAAACAATAACATGTTTCAAGTATATTATAGGATAAATAGGTGTTTTGGGACTGGCCTAGCGCTGTGATTGCCTCTAATCTTATATCTCTTATAAGAATATGTATTTGGGACTTCCTTGGTGGCACAGTGGTTAAGAATCCGCCTGCCAATGCACGCACGGGACACGGGTTTGAGCCCTGGTCTGGGAAGATCCCACATACCACGGAGCAACTAAGCCTGTGCGCCACAACTACTGAGCCTGCACTCTAGAGCCCGTGAACCACAACTACTGAGACCGTGTGTCACAACTACGGAAGCCCATGCACCTAGAGTCCATGCTTTGCAACAAGAGAAGTCACCGTGATGAGAAGCCCGCACAACACAACGAAGAGTAGCCCCTGCTCGCTGCAACTAGAGAAAGCCCGCATGCAGCAACGAAGACCCAGCGCAGCCAAAAATAATTAATTTTTTTAAAAGTATGTATTTATTAAAAACACAACATTGTAAATCAGCTATACTTCAATTAAAAAAAGAAAGAATATGTATTTATTCCAGAGCAACTTCTGAATCCTAGACTCTTATAAATTGATAAATTGACATTACTTATGTATTAATTAGAGGATAGTCATTGACTTATTACTGAACCTATACATAGTTTTCACTACCTTAATGATTCATCCAAGCTCCTATAATAGCCTTAGAAAGAGAAAAACCATGTTTCTGAGGGTCTATTTCTTTTTTTTAATGAAGTTTTTTTTTTAATTAATTAATTTATTTTTGGCTGTGTTGGGTCTTTGTTGCTGTGCACGGGCTTTCTCTAGTTCTGGTGAGTGGGGACTACTCTTTGTTGTGGTGCGTGGGCTTCTCATTGTGGTGGCTTCTGTTGCTGAGCACGGGCTCTAGGCATGCAGGCTTCAGTAGTGTGGCACATGGGCTCAGTAGTTGTGGCTCGCGGGCTCTAGAGTGCAGGCTCAGTAGTTGTGGCACACAGGCTTAGTTGCTCTGCAGTATGTGAGATCTTCCTGGACCAGGGCTGAAACCCGTGTTCCTTGCATTGGCAGGCTAATTCTTAACCACTGGGCTACCAGGGAGGCCCTGAGGGTCTATTTCAATGCATCTGTTTAAAAGAGAACCAATTTATGTTCTTCCCTTTAGGGACATTTTCTTTTTTTTTTTTTTGTGGTACGTGGGCCTCTCACTGCTGTGGCCTCTCCCGCTGTGGAGCACAGGCTCCGGACGCGCAGGCCCAGCGGCCATGGCTTACGGGCCCAGCCGCTCCGCGGCACGTGGGATCCCCCTGGACCGGGGCATGAACCCGCGTCCCCTGCATCGGCAGGCGGACTCCCAACCACTGTGCCACCAGGGAAGCCCCTCCAACTGCTTTTTATATGTTTTCATTCTCTGTCCTTTAGAGCAGTTGATAATTATTTAACAAACATCTGTCTGCCTAATATATATCAGACACTGATAGGTCCTGGGGATATAAAGTTGAACAAGAAAATAATTGCCTTCAAGAAGTTACCTAGAAGAGAAGACTGGCATTTGTAAAATGAGGTGAAAAGAATATCAAAGTGTGTGAGTTGAGAGATGGGTGCACTTTTTTTACTTTACTTTTTGTTTTGTTTTGTTTTGAATCATGTCCTACTTGAAACTGTGACCTTATGCTTTTGGTTCAGATTTCTTTCAGAGCACTCCAGTGACACCTCGGCCTCATTCCCTACTTTGAGGTGTTGCCTGAAGTTCAGTTTTCAACCCTGTTTCTCTTCCACTGTTGTGCTAAGAAGTTCAAGAAATACTTAGTACATAGAGTGGGCAGGCACCACCAATGCCCTAAATTCTTTTCTGTCCTGAGTTCAAAACTCCCATGTCCACGTGAAAAGGAAATCTAGAGCTGTGTCACAATGACTTGGGGCCATGTCATAAGTCATAAGATAACCAGCTCACTATCTTTGGGGGTATATCAGGCTGGAATATGGTGGCAGAATTCATGCATTAAATTAAAAATTTAAATCAAATAACTTAGGTCTAAGATCTTCAGCTGCCTACAGAACGTTTTATTTGGAAATGCCATAATTCCCTCAATCAATATAAAAAATATATATGATCACCCCCCCTCCAACTTTTTATCAGTCACAAGAGCCTGTCCAGCTTTCTTTTACAATCATTGCCACTATGTTAATCCAGGCTTTCATCACCTGGTACCTGGATTGTTCTCTTAGTCTAATTTGATTCCCTGCCTCCAGCTCTGTTCTCTCTGCATGGTGATCCATATTGCTAGTCTGATGTAATCTTATTGCATATCTGCCCATAATTTTCAGTAACTCCCAATTACCTGCAGAGTTGAATTGGTATTCCACAATCTAAATCCAGCCCACTCCCCCAGCTGTAGTCCCTTTCATTCATGGTATGGGAAACACCAGGGCGCTATTAGCCGGTTGGGCCCCTTCCTCCTCGCTGGGAGTCCACCTATCTTCTTGAAGCCCCAACGTATGACACCTGTCTCGTCCCTGAAACCTTCCAGGAAGCCCCTGGTACCTTGCCCGCCCCCCC
>NW_006798383.1:1074824-1089290 GCF_000442215.2 Lipotes vexillifer | reverse complement strand
CCCATCTATAGCTTTTAATTAGTTCAACCAACGGTTGGGGGCACCAGTTGTTGCTGGGCTGCAGAAAGTCACTCACCGCTCTTTATGGCCTAGATTGCTTTTTACCTTTTCAACTAAGTGGATTCCACTGAGAGCCCCTGAAGCTAGGTCCAGGTCTTCTCCGCTTCAATAAGTAAATAATGAGTTATTTTCCCTTTTCAGAGGCTGCCCGCGGAGCCTGACTCAAATTGAATAGACCAGAACTTACTGGTCTCGGGATCTGACCCACTGCGCAATCACAGGGCAGGTGAGGGAGGCCCGATTAAAAGCTATAATCCTATTAGGGAACGTTCTCCGTGGGTCAGCGGGGTGCTGGGCCCCGCGCCTAGCGGCGCGTGTGGGAGGTGGGGCCTGCGGGCCAGGACTACTTTTGGCCCTCCGCAGCCGCCATCCACAGCGCTCCGCTGAGCTCCGAAGCCCTGAGAGAAGACCGGCTCCGGCTCCGGCTCCTGCTCCGTCGCGCCAGACCCCTGGCCTGGGCTCTCCGCGCAGGTTGGTTTTCCCCGCCTGTACGGGGCCGCTGAGAGGGGAGGCCGTGCCGGGGACCCCGAGCGCCGCCCTTCTCTCGGGAGGGTGCCGGGGCGCGCTCGCCCTCCACTGGCACTTCGGCCCGCCCCGCTCCCGGGGCTCCTGCCGGTGTGCCTCTCAGGGGACCCCACGACGCCTGCCCTGCTCTCGGCCGCACTCGGCTCGTTCTCCCTGCCGCGCCTGGGTGCCTCAGCCCGAAGACGGCCTCTCTCCAGCACTGACCTGGCGCCTCCCCTATCAGCCCTGGGCCCTGACCTGGCCTGGGCCCAGTGTCGGCAACGGGTCTCTGCGTCTGGCCTGGGCGGGAAGGCCTGTCAGTGCTGACGCCGGCGCGCCGCGGGGGAGGCCGACCATCCTCCGGAGGGACTGAACAGCCAAGGGTAGCTGGCGTCCTCTTTCACTGCACGAGCGTGTCCAGCTCTTGGTTGAGTGGTCATAGCTCTCCCACTTTTAACGCCCCCGGCCCCCGGCTTTCTGACCGCAGCGGGGACCTTTTTTGTGAACAGATGTCACTGAACAAAGTGGATTAAAAGCCCATCTTCCCAATTTGTAGGCTGGGGTTTAAACACTTAATGGAGTTTAGCTTAGACTGGTATAATGGTTAAAAGCACTGGGCTCTGGAGGCTGTTGGGGTGCACAGCTTGGTCTAGCCAGTTTTCTTCTCTGTAAAATGCGGATAGTATCAGTACTGACCGCCCAGAACCATTGTGAGAATTAAATGAGATATGCATGTCAAGTGCACACGGCTAATTGCAGCTCCCGCTTAAGAGACCTTTCTCCAGAAACGTGAAAATGGTATTGACCAGCAGGTGGCACTGGTGACCGTGTAATATGATGTACAATCTTGTCCGAATATTCCTCAAGTGTTTAGAGGTCCTCGGGAAATCTCGGCTGAGTTGGCAGCCTTAAACTTTCTTCAAGCTGGAGAGTACATTTGATATTATTAAGTAATAAAACTTTTGGTAGGTCAAGACTAACCTGGCTGTGGCTTGCTCAAGCAGGTCACAGTGGGTCCCAAGTTTACTCCATCAAGTTCAGTTTTTATTTTTTTTTTTTTTTTTTTAACTTCCCTGCCGCTTTAGCCTGTTGGGATGGCACCTTGAGTATGTGTTAGAATTGGTTTGGAAACTACCGAGTTAAAATAGATGTCTGCATTCATTCATAAAGTATTATCGAGCACTTACTATGTGCCAGACATTGTTCTGACGCTAGTTATAACATGGAGAACAAAGCAGACACAGTGCTAGCTCTCATGGAGTTTACTTATTAGTGGACAATGTAGATGTAAATAAATATATAATTATAGATTGCTAAGAAGAAAAAAAGGAGTCTGTTTTTGATTGGGTGGATCACCTCATTGAGGTGAGAAGCTGAGCCCTGAAAGATGTGATAAGGAACCAGTCATGCAGAGAATGAAACAAAAAGCCATCAAAGTATAGCAAACAGAATTTACAAAGCTCTAAAGTGGGGAAACGCCAGGAAATGAAAAAAGGCTAATGCAGCTGTAGCACAATAAGTAAGGGGGAGAGTAGGAAGAGATGAAGTTGAAGTGGTAGGCTAGAGCCTTTGAGCAGGGATCAGAGGGGTTCGCATTTTATTCTGAGTGTGATAGAAGCCACTGAAAAATTTTAAGTGTGGAATGCCAAAATCCAATTTTTGATTTAAAAAGTTTACTCCTGCTGCTATGCAGAGAATGAATTGGGTGACAGGGATGAGTAGCAGGGAGAAGACCAGTAATCTAGGTGATAGATGATAGTATCTTCAAATAGAGCAGTGGTGAAGATGGAGAAAAATAGATTAGGGTATATTTTGGAGGCAAAATTTGGAAGACTTAATGGTGGATTAGAAGGGAATAAGGGCGAAGGAGGGATCTATGGTGATTTTCAGGTTTGGGGGTTAAGCAGTTGTCTAGGTGGTGGTACCATTTGCTGAAATGAAAAGAACAGATGGGTGGATGACATGGTGGAATAGAGAATTCCATTTTAGACAGACTAACTTTTAGGTATCTTTACTATATCCAAGTAGAAATATTTGATTAGCAGTTGTATATAAGAACTTGTAGCTCAGAGGAGAGATTTGTATTGCCGATATGAATTTGGGAGTCATCGACATATGGATGATGTTTAAAACCAAGGGATTGGATAGGGTCACTGAGAGATTATTTGGTTTGATGGTTATCATCACCCTTGGGCCTGTGGCAACTAGTGTATTTGAATATCTTTTAGGGTTTAAAGCATTAGATTTCAGTAACTGGGAAAATGAACTGTCATTACAGATCTGCAGACGGTCATGTATTTGTTACCCTGTGTTGCCCCAAAATGCCCCATTCTTTGGTGGTGAGAGAGAAACAAGCTCTCATGTCCACAGGTGTTCCCCTTGATCTGGCCCTTAAGCTTGCTGGTTTCTATTTTCAGTAGGCTGAGGAAAAGGGTCACTTTTCTGCCACCTACAGGACAGACCATGAAGCTGAAGGAACTTGAGCGGCCAGCTGTCCAAGTGTGGAGCCCAGCTAGCCACTACCCTGTGTATCTGGCCACAGGTATGGTGGATAAAGATCCACTGAGTACATAGGTTGAAGGGAAACATAGTATCCAGGGTTCTTTATTGCGCTTCAGAGAAAGTTTTAGAGTCATGGAAATCTGGGGCTGGCTAGTAGCATATGCAAAGGGATATTAGGAGTTTCTGGTACCTGTGGACAACCTTGGACTCTGGCTTAAGGCTAAGCACCTCATGCTTTCTTGCTTTCTTTGGAGCTACCATTTGAAAAAGGGTATATCCAGTCCTCTCCTGTTCCTCCTCTTCTGTACCGCTTAACCATTTATACCCCAAATCCATGCATGTATTGTTGCTCATATACTGCCTCTTCCTTACTTTTCTTGTGCCTAGGAACATCTGCCCAGCAGCTAGATGCCTCCTTTAGTACAGATGGCACATTGGAAATCTTTGAGGTTGATTTCAGGGACCCCTCTCTGGACTTGAAACACAAGGGAGTCCTTTCTCCCTCCAGCAGGTACTATGTCTGAACTTTTGATGGGTATGCAGGGCAGATCCTGATGTAGACCCTGATGGGGAATCCCGGGAGTAGTATGTGCTTCTCAGGGCTCATGAGGAGACAAGTGAGGGGAGAATGGTCTTTTAGTAGGAGAGAAGTTAACTCTGGGTTTATTTTGCAAGAGGGTTTTGAAAACACCCACTCCAACCTTTGTGGTCAGCAGCAGCAGCGTCATGCAGAATCATGTGATAGAGACGCCTCACAGAAGCCTGGACCCACAAGTACCTGATCTGTCTCTGAACGCAGAGGAATTGGCTTCTTCCTCCCTTGGCTCTTGTGAAGATAACAGCCTTACACAACATTTCCTTGTCTGCCAGTGGGAGGCGAAAGAATGATCCTCTCCTCATTGCTGTCAGGCACTGATTGGGCACTCATGGATTTCATGGCTCTGGCAGGCTTACAGGGTTGGGTACTAGCATTCACCAAGCACATGTATACATTCCAGGCACTATGCTAGGGGTTCTGTATAGTATCTTATTCATTCCTCAAAATGAGCCTAACCAAAAAATACCATTATTCCCATTTTACATAGGAGAGAACCAAAACTCTGAGAAGCTAGGATTTAAGTCTAGGCCTGTCTTACTCCAAAACCTACCTTCTTTCTATTATTCCACTGTTCTTTTACAGGTTGTTTAAAGATGAGGCTTACAGTCTGAATCAATGATCTCTAAATTTTTGTACAATCAGGAAAAATGTGAATATTCACTATACTCGAGTATATATTTAGTATAAATAATATACATTTATTACTGTACTACTTTTTAATATTAAAAATATAAATCTTTTTCTTACAGCCCAGAGGATTATCTTGCCCATCCACTTTAGAGATTGCTGGTCTAGAATGCAACTCTCCATCTTCTTGTGCATTTTTTGGTCCATCTGAGTGATTAGATTAAGATATTTAGACAGAAGTACCCTCTTCTTTCTTTTCATGGTTTAACCTAATAATGAAAGTTAGTTTTTGTTCTCCTTTTCTTGAGCTCCTGTATCACTTTGTTACAGTATCCCTTATTTTGCAGTTTTTAACATTTCTTTGTATTTCTAGTACTTTTATCTTTTGAAGAGCAGGCCTTGGCGGGTTTACCAGTAATGATGAGATATTCTTAGCCTCTAAGCAAGCATTTCATAAAGGGCTGCTGAAAGGGGTGAGCTAATTTAATAACGTTTATACTCCTGAAGATAAGAAAAGGGGCAGTGAGCGCAAGGACTCTTTTCTTTGAGCAGCCAAGCAGCAGCTTCAGCATAGTAGTGGCTCCTTAGGGCTAGGAGTTCCTAAGAAAGAGGCAATGTAATTGCTTAAGAAACCTTGAAACTGAATCCTGAGATCCATGTAAGCAGAGATTTTTGTCTGTTTTATTCACTGCTCTATCTTTAGCATCTAGAACAGTGCCTGTCATTAGGTGGTTAAAAAATATCTGTGGAATAAATGAGTGATATTAGAACTTTCTGGATTACCAAACGGAGCATTCATGTCCACCAGTTCAGTTAGTTATAGTTAGTCTTCGGTTAGTCTTAGTGCCTTAAGTGCTTTTCAAGGGTAACAATCTGTTTGTTTGGCAGCCAACTAGGTTGAAGGGACACTTTTTGAAATGTTGGTACTGTATTCAGGAATCATGAAGCATCACCTCACACCCTGCTCTACCCTGCAGGAATTTGGGGACTATAACCAAAACAAATAGTACAGTTAGCTTCCTTTTTCCACCTCTATAATTGTGTCTAAAGATTGAGTCTCATTCTCAAAGACCTAAGGGATTACTTTTGACACAGTTCGGTTGGGGCCTTTCTGAAGAAATCAAATTAGACCCTCCAGGGTTTAAGACACCCACTTCTTTCCATTCCAGCCTGGGTTAGGTCACTTACACAAAAGTCAGCATCACAGACAGTTGACCAAGATGATCAGGGTAGACAAAGGGCAACCCATCCTTTGCTTTATGCTTTCCTCTTTTCTGTATCATCTTCTGCTTGGTTTAATGGAAAGCACAGTTGTGTTGGGTTGCTACCTTGGCTAAAACTATGTGACTTTGGGCAAATTGAATTCCATCAGTGATCTTAGGTTTCCTCACTTATATGTAAAGAAGAGGTTGTACAAGATGACTTCTAAGAGTCTACTGAACTCCAAATTTAAGTCTTATCTTCAATCTCTCCTTCCCTTTTTCTAGTTTAGTCTCCTTCCTTTTTTCCTTTTTTTTTAAACAAGTGCCTCTCTGTATCTCTTTATTATTAACTAAACATACTCTTCAAAGTCTTCCCCCTTCCATTGCCTTCCCTTTTTACCAGACCCATGCCTCAACCACATTTGAATCCTGAAGATCCCCTTATCCTCAACCAGTGATGTATCAGAGAAATATTATCTATTTAGAAATACCTGATTGAAAGAGAAATGTTCTGAAACACTGGTATGGGTGTAGATAAGGGACAGCCTTAAGCTATAAATAGAGTGAAGAGAGTGTGTGAATTAATGCCACTGGATGCAATCAGAATCAATATGGATTAGCATGTGCACTGAAGCAAGTGATGTTTGGTTTGTTAGATGAATCTCACTCAAGAAGAAAGCTATCTGGGAGAATAATACATTGTTTATGTATTGACTTGAGTTGAGGACATAGCTGCTGTGGCTGAGTGAGTTCAGGGATCAGTGGGTGATTTGCTGCACTCTACCTCTGTCTACACTGAGGTTCTGGATCTCTGAGTGGCCTCTGTAACCTATGTCTGACCCATCCTCTAGTAACATGGAGAAAGTAGGTGATCTATCTTCCAATACCTTTATCTCAGTTCTAGCTACTTGGGGAGCACTGTGACCCCTCTTTAGGTGCCTTTGTAAGGGACAACACTAAGCAGTAAATGATCATTTTGGTACTACTCCTAATTTTCTTGTTTCTAAGACTTGCCTTCTCTCTAGAGACATTAAGATCACAGAGGAGAGAGCATGGGCTTTGTTGTTGGACAGACTTGGGTTCAAATCCCAGCTTTGCCATCTACTGTCCTATCAGACACATTATTTAACTTCTCTGACCCTGTTTTCTCTACTGTAAATTTGAGTAACATAGTTGGCACATAGTAGCCTGGTGCATAGTTCTCTCAGACAGCCATCGCTCCACCCCAGTGTCTTTATTCTCCAGCTTGCAGCACTGCCCTCATCTCTCTGACTTTTAAGGAAACTTGGATTTCCTCAGTTATTTTGGCCAGGATGTGGACAAACTCATCTTCACTTTAATCCACTAACATGAGGTTGGGATTTTTCATAAGGAACTTCACTAAGCAAATAAAATCAAAATCCAAAACAAAGAAGTACAGAAATCATGGGAACAAGAATTTATACAGCACATATTCCTAATCATAAGGTAGCTGAAGCTTGGCCTCAGATGAGCTTAGCTGGTGCGATGTTCTGCTCTCACAGGTCTCAGTTTATTCTCTCCAGCCTTGTTTTTCTCTTTTTGCCAGGAGCATAGCCATGAGTTGATTGTTGGGGCTGGTTCTATCTTTATGCATTCAACTTCTTCCCATTGTTCTATGCTGG
This sequence comes from Lipotes vexillifer, assembly GCF_000442215.2. NCBI lineage: Eukaryota > Metazoa > Chordata > Mammalia > Artiodactyla > Lipotidae > Lipotes > Lipotes vexillifer. Next base: position 1,082,154 of record NW_006798383.1, on the reverse strand, counting down.
TGTGTAGTCTGATGTATCTAGTACAGAGGTTCCTAACCTTGGCAGCTTATTAGAATCACCTAGGGGGCTCTTATTAGAAATGTAGATTCTGAGGGCCTGTCTCTGGAAATTCTGCTTCACAAGGTCTGGGTGGGAATCAGGAACCTGTGTTTTCTTTAGGTGCCACCCCTTATTCTGTGATGCCATATGGTCTCCATCATTGCCATCATTATCCTGAGAAGCTCTTTAGCAGAGAATTCCACGTGTATTCTCATGTTTTCAAAGTTCTCATCTTCCTATACAAACTCGTCTCCCTATACCTTCTACTTAAATCTCTTAGTTCCTATTTGCAGGCCAAAGGCCATCTTTTTTGTTTTGTAACTTTTTATTTTTAAAATATTCAAACAGGGCTTCCCTGGTGGCACAGTGGTTGGGAGTCCACCTGCCGATGCAGAGGACACGGGTTCGTGCCCCAGTCTGGGAAGATCCCACATGCCGCAGAGCGGCTGGGCCCGTGAGCCATGGCTGCTGAGCCTGCGCGTCCGGAGCCTGTGCTCCGCAGTGGGAGAGGCCACAGCAGTGAGAGGCCCGCGTACCACAAAAAGAAAAAAAAAAAAAAATTCAAACACAGAAAAGTTGCACAGTAGTACAATGAACAATCATATACCTTCATTTAGACTCATCAGTTGTTAATGTTTTGTCACATTTGCTCACATGCTTGTGTGCTCTCTCTTTGTTTACACACGCGCGCGCACACACACACACACATATGACTGTCCATTTGCAGGGCAGAGATGATTGATCAAGTGTCCTTCCTTGCCTGACTCGTCCCAGGTGTTCCCCCTCTCCCAGGTGTTGTCTCTCACAGCTATTCGGGCTCCAGTTTCACCCTTACTAGTGAAGTGTTAACAATAGGAATGTACTTTCTGCATGCTTACACAAAGAAAAATCATTTTGTCACACCCCGTATTCTGCATTTCAGCCACTCTAAAGTAACTGGGCCCTCTTCTCCGACCCTTTGGTGACTCCCATGTGGTCTCAGGTACGTTTTACTCTGATTTTATGTCATGTGCTCTGACCATACCGCGGTCACTGCATTCCCATGTGAGTTTCCATGGCCATACCTACCTCTGCTTCCTGTGTGACCTATTAGAGGCTTCTCTGGCTAACCTATTGACTTGCCCTCTGCCCATGCTGAGCTCTAGCCCCTGGATGACATGGCAGCCTCTGGAGCTAGCATGGAACACATTCTTCTGTCCTGTTAAGGTCAGCGCAACCTTAGAAAATATAGCCTTTCTGACAGTAGCTTTAGACCCACCATTTGTTCAGCTCTGCTGTTTTTGTTCAGATGCTGACCTGGTCTGAACTAGTGCTCAGCTCTTCACTTTTGACAGGTTGGCTCTGCTCTAATGACTGGCCAAACAGGTTCCTGCCTGGTCACCCCATTCAGTTTCTTTGCTGATTGTTCCCAGGGTGTGGGAACATTTAATTTCAGTTAGAGATCATACGACATCATTCAATGTGAAATTTGGCTTCTCGGAAGGCTGCGGAAATAGCCTTGTCTAGTAGGATAGCCAAGTGAAATGGAGGACAGACCACCTGTGAGCCTTTGGGGATTTCACATGCCTTCCCTAGGGGCTTTGCAGGGGACCCATACTTGTGTGCAGGGAGCCCAGGGTCCATCTCTTTCTTGTGTGAAAGATGCTCAGAAAGCCAGAAAAGTGTTCCCCAAACGGTGCACTTATTCTTTGTGCCTCTGTGTCTCTAGGGCTGGCCCACTGAATCCACATGGTAGTTCCAGTGGACTAGACACATGGGAGAGGCATGGGATGGGAAAGTCCTTAGATCTTTTCTCACTTCCAGTTTAAGAGGGAAGAGGGGACAGCAACTGTTGGCCTAAGGAACCTGCTTCTATTCAGGTGTAGAAGAGTTTGGATCTTGCTCTAAATAGAAAACAATATTTTATGATGGTTAAGAGCTCAGGCTTTGACATAAGATGGGCCTAACTTTGAACCTTGACTCTGTCACTTCCTAGATGTCAAATGGGAGTAAAATTACTAACTGTATATACAGAAGTTTCACAACTTCTCTGTGCCTCGTTTCCTCAATTGAAAATGGAGTTAATACCTCATGGGGTTGTTGATCAGCTAAAACATGTAAAGCACTTAAAACGTACTAGTGCCTAGTACGTAGGAAGTTATCAAAATAAGTGTTAGTTGTTATTTGAGTTGGGAGGATTAAGAAGTAATTTATTTGAAGTGTTTATCACTGGGTTTATATTAAACCCGATAATATTAACAAAAACATAAAAAGCACCCCTCCCCCAGCTCCATGGCAGTGGCCTCCTAGCTTCTAGTGTAACATAGATGGAACATTTTTTCAGCCAAAGGGCAGGAGGACCAGGCAGAGGAGACCTCTGTTCTGTGTCTGGGAAATGAGGGAGACAGGCAGGCCCTGACTAAGGGTGGGGATGCCTGCGTAATGTCAGAGGCTGGCAAAGATACCCATTCTCTACTTACTGACGTGGACCTGAGTTGGTGCTAATGCCAGTTCCTCCTCTTTGTAGGTTTCACAAGCTGATCTGGGGGAGCTTTGGCAACGGGCTTCTGGAAGGCTCCGGGGTTATTGCAGGCAGTGGGGATGATGGCATGCTTACTCTATACAATGTGACCCACATCCTGTCTTTGGGAAAGGAGCCTGTGATTACCCAGATACAGAAGCACACGGCGGCTGTCAGAGCCCTTGACTTTAATCCTTTCCAGGTACTACATTTCAGTTAATCAGACATGGCTGACAGATCTGAAGGGAAGCGTTTGCTTGTGACCTGTGGTCTCTAACTTTGAGCCCTTCCCAGGTTGTTGTGGGGATGGCTTTGGAAGCCCCGCATGTGGGTCTCCTTCCCCCTTTTCTGCTCTCATCTCTTCCTGGGAAGGCGTGTCTCCAAAGGCCTGTTCCTTCATACAAGGCAACCTCCTGGCCTCAGGGGCCAATGATTCAGAAATCTTCATTTGGGATTTGAATAACCTGAGTGTGCCAGTGACCCCGGGATCCAAGTCACAGGTGAGGAGCCTTCTGGTGCTGCTGCTTAAGAGCGCACCTGATTTTCCCAGGTAGCGTTGAATTCTGGAGGCAGCCAGCACACAGGAGATTTCCGTCTTCACCACTGGAGGGCACTAAAGCTCCACAGACTAACGTGCTGCCTACCAGCCAGATAATAGAGTTGGAGTCAGGTGGGGACGGGTTGGGGGTGGCTTGTGGTCATTAACTGACCTAGGGGTTTCTGGAAGGCAAATAAAGAAGGGTGAGGGGAGTAAAAGACATTGAGAGAAGGCGTGAACGTACTGTTTATCGTAGTATAGCTTAGGCAAGCTTGGGCCCTGAGCTTAGCTGACCAGGGGCAAGAGTAGGACACCCAGATACACCCTTGTCCTTTTTGTAGGAGGATCAGCGTTGTCTGTATCTGGTTCCCCCATGTGGTTGGGAGACTCGTGTGTCTCTGTCTCTGAGTGTACCTATCTTGTCAGTCTGTAACTGGACCCATCTTTTTCTTCCTCGCTTTTGTTTCTTATGCTTACAGTATCGTGAGGTAAGTTCAGTATGAATTTGATAGCACCCTGTGCCCTAAAAGTATCAATGGCTTTTCTCTCTGCCTCATTCTCTCTGGGGGTCTTGGGTGTCTATATTTCCCTCCCTCCCTCCCTCACCTTTTCCCTCTCCCTCTCTCTCTTGTCAGAGACGAGAGGGCTGTTTTAAAATCTTGACTCTATCCTCTCAGGAGCACTTTGGGATAGAAGTAAAACCCAAGTGCATCTGGCCTTCTCTCAGCTTCTACACCAGTTTCCTAAAGCATCCTCTCCGGAAAACTCCCCTCCCAGCTTCCCGAGACTGGCTTGGTTTGGATAGCCCCATGTTTACTCTTGGCCTTTCTGTGGATGGTTGGGAGCAGTGGAAGAGCAGCTGTCTCTTGGTCCAGGGGTGACAGGTTGTCCTCAACCTGCCCCCCACACATCCTGCCTCAGCAGCCCCCAGAAGACATCAAAGCACTCTCTTGGAACCGTCAAGTTCAACACATTCTGTCTTCTGCTCACCCCAGCGGCAAGGCAGTCGTGTGGGATCTCAGGAAGAATGAACCTATCATCAAAGTCAGTGATCACAGCAACAGGGTGAGTTGAATACAGGCAGAATATAGGCTCGGGCTCTGCTGTCTCTCTCAGGCCTAGTGTTGGAGCTGCTCTCCCCCAAGCGAGGGTTCTGCTTTCGGCTGTTACACCTGTGGATTCAGCCTCAGCAGATTTCCATTTGAGAGTGAAAGCTTAGGGAAGCTAAACTGAGCTGATCTGGAGGCTTCTGGTGCTCCTTGCTATGGTCATCACTCATTCCCCAATGGCTGTGGTGTTCCCAGTCACATAGGAGAGACACAAAACCTACCCTCAGAGAGGTCTCATTTCAGCTGGACAAAAAAGGTTCATAACCAGAAGAGTCAGGTTACATGGCCCATTGGGGTCTGCTTTGTTCACAGATGCACTACTCAGGCCTGGCCTGGCACCCAGACATGGCCACCTAGTTGGTGCTATGTTCAGAAGATGATCGTCTTCCAGTAATTCATCTGTGGGACTTGTGCTTTGCCTCCTCACCCCTGAAGGTGCTGGAGAGTCACAGCAGGCAGCATCTCAAACCCCTTCCACATCCTTGTTGGAGTGCGGGGGCATAAATGACCTGGGTAGAAGGCAATGCATGCCTCACTTTGGCTACCAGACATTCTCCCTGCCTTCAAATCTATCCCAGTGAACACATAGTTACCCAGTTCTAGTTCCAGCTCCAATCAAGAGGAGTTCCTTTAGACCCAGAGGTTATGGAAAAGAGCCTGAGTTTCCATTTAACTTCCAGAGATGGGAGTGGGGATAGGGTCATGAGAAATACTAGAGCCAATGTTTAGTACCCCTGGGAGAGTCCCCAAGCTCTGGTCTGAGGACAGTACTCATTTCTTTAGGTGATTAGTTTGCCTCCTTCAAGAGTTCTTATCTTTTCTGTGAACAGGCCTGCCTCTGAAGCTGTAGCTCTTGGGCCTACAGCAGAGAAAGCAGCCCCATAGTCTGTTCTTTCTAACTCAAGGGCCGTGCCCCTTGGGGACTTTTGAGCGTTAGGTCCTCACTACCCTCCTGGGCTAAAAGCACCCATAGGGATGGGTGCTTGCCTGATTCATGTTGATTCATAATTCCTACCCTACAATCAGGGAAGAGAAGCAGGCCATCCTTCAGTGACCTGTAGGAGGCAGAGTGGTATAGTGCATAGTGCACAGGCTCTGGGATTTGACTTGGGTTCTGGCTGCTTGACTGCTGAAAGTTCCTTAATTTCCTCCAAAGCCTCATTTTCCTCATTTGTAAAATGAAGTCAGACTGCTCATTTTGGGGGGATGAGATTTATCCAAGATACATAAGGTACCCTGCTCACAGTAGGCATTCAGCAAACGTTAGTTCCTCTTTCCTTTCCTTTTTAGGGGGATCCTGTCAGTGTCATGGAGTCAGGCTGATGCTGAGCTACTACTGCTCAGTAGTGCCAAGGACAACCAGATCTTGTGCTGGAACCTGGAGAGCAGCGAGGTAGGCTGGCCCTTCTGTGGGCATGCTGGGATGGTAGGGGAGTCCCAGCTGCACCTATGTGTTCTGGGTTTCCTTACCTAAGTCAAGGTTTCCTTAATGGTTGTGTTCCCTCATATTAGGTGGTGTATAAGCTACCCACACTGAGCAGCTGGTGCTTCCATGCGCAGTGGTGCCCTCGGGACCCTCCAGTGTTCTCTGCTGCCTCCTTCGACGGCTGGATCAGTTTATACTCTGTGATGGGTAGGAGCTGGGAAGTCCAGCAGATGAGACAGGCTGACAAGGTTTGAAGGGCTTGGTGGAGAATGCTGGAGGAAGGGACTGTCTCTGTTTGGCAGGAGAGGGAAGGACATAAGCCTGGAAAGAAGTGGGTTTATTGGAGACTTGGTAGACCAGAGCCCTGGGTTTGGGAAGGCTGAACCTTTGCTCCAGTCCCCATCTTCCCGGAAGGATATCAGTTCCTGCCCACTATAAAGGAGGCCTTTACCTTGACTCTTGCTCTTGGATGTTCCCAGCGGTATTTCGGGGAAATTGGACCTCCATGCTAGAACCCTTCACTATTTTGGAAGTATGAACTGTCTTTCCTCCCTGCCTCCTATAGATCTGTTTTGTGCCACACTCCACTGTAGACATTGGATGCAGTAGGCTTTCCAAGAGCCTTATTGCTTGGGAGTCCCATCCTCACTACCAGTCCCCTGGAATATGAGAGTCCTGCCTTTGTGGGCCAAATTGGGTGTCTCAGGGATCCCTCCCAAAATGGAGTTTGTAGGTAGAGTTCCTGGCTAAGCCACCACTCTACACTGGTGATGCAGGTGTCCTTTTGTCCTCAGATCTCTTCTTCCTTTAGCAAAGTCCAGCGTCTCCCACCATTGCAGGTGCCAGAGCAAGTGGCCCAAGCGTCATTGATATCTCCCCTGAAAAAAAACCCCAAATGAATGAGAAGGCCAGCAGGTGCCTCATTGCTGTAAGTGTAGTGTGTGTGTGTGAAGCCTTCTGTGTGCCCAGCATGGAGCTGTGTTCTGTAAGAGGTTTATTCTCACTGCCTGTGTCTGAGATCAGGTCCCACTTTACTGCTCAAGCAGAGAGTTACTGTAGCTTCCCTCTCTACCCCTTCACCCTGCTTGCTGTGCCAGTCCTGTCTAAAAGGAATTGATTGCTTTAGAACTCTCATTTATGGAGAACTGCCTGAGATTCCATCTGATTTTTCTCCACATCTACATACCTGGACTGGTAGTGAGTCCAGGCATAGTTAGAATACAAAAAGAACAGGATGAATACAAAGCAGGAAAGAAAAAAAAATATAGATTTCATTCTCTCCCTCCTCTGCTCAAAACCTTTGACCCCCCCCCCGCCATTGCCTTATAGAATCAAGACCAAATGTACACAGCCCCATTTACCTCCAGTTTTTTTTTGGAGGGTGGGAGCACTGCCCTAAAAATCAAGTTTATTGTGCCATTCTCACATTCCAAACCCAACCCCCACCTCTCCCAGTGGGGGACAGCAGAGGGAAGGATTTTCACAGTACCTGCAGACCTCCCCATCAACATTCCCCTCTTAACCCTCAGTCTGTCTATCTGTGGTCCACTGAGACACAGCTAAGACAAGGGCCAAGGAGAAATGGGAATCTCTCCTTGGGACAACAGGAGGAAGAGGCTAGAGAACTTGATACCCACCACCTCCCATGCCCCAGGAGAACAGAGGTCAGCAAACCGTCCATGCCATCCAGCCCAGTGGAGCCGGGCTTGCTGCTTAGG
>NW_006798383.1:1047107-1074814 GCF_000442215.2 Lipotes vexillifer | reverse complement strand
TAGGGAAGAGGCTGGGGCAGCAACACAGGAAAGGCTTTCTCTGCAGATCCAAGAGAGGAAACTATCTTTGGAGCCAGAAAGAAAAGACCTTGGGATACTTTCCTCTTCCCCCAGGTCCTTTGTAGCAGCGGGCAGCTTCTTCACACTGTCTGTTCAGGAGGTCACTTAGTGGCTGGGGGGATGGGCCTTGTGGAACAGTTACAGGACAGGACACTGGAAGTCTTTGAAGGTGTTGTGGGGTGTGGCCACAAGCTCCTAGCTGGAGGAGCCCACCTCTGGGGATGTCAGGTAGGAAGGGAACTGCTCTGGCTTCAGCTGAATTTGATGATAGTTCTTGTAGATTGTTTCCATGAGAGTCTTTCTCTTGCTGTAGGATGACCAAGCCTGGGGCTCCAGGACCAGGATGCCCCTAGGATTTAGGTGCCAGTAGATCTGGCAAAACACGCACTTCAGCCCCACGTCTCTCCAGTTGAAATGCACCCACCTGTTGAGGCTGAGGCAGAGCACCACGTCTTACGTGAGTGTTTGGGCCTGCACCAGCTCATCTCGATCCAGTGCAGTTACCTGCCCTGGAGAATTCTCTGCTGAACTTAAAAAAAAAAAAAAAAAGGCACTAAAACAGGCGATGTTGTCCAACTTCCACTTCCCCCGAAATGGCCAAGTCCTGCTCCAGTTTTTATTCCCACCTTATTCTCATGTGTTTGCTCTACTCCAGTTATATATGTCTACTTTCTGTTCTATGAATAACTCAACTCTGCTGCCTCCACCTGTACCTTACCCTTCAGCTTCTCTCCTGAACATTGAATCCTACTGTAGCCTTTCAAGGTCGCTTGCTTAAATACAACCCCCTCCATGATGCCCGTCTTTAGCCCCATCAGAGGTGAAGAACTCTGAGGTCAAGGGGCCTGAATATCATAGCTCTGTCTCTTACCAGCTGGGTAACCTTGGGCAAGTCACTTAACTCAGGACTTCAGTGTTCTTATCTGTAAAACAGGGATAGTAGGACCTGCTGAGCTTCTATTTGTGAATTGACATGAAACTCAAATAAGAATATACGTAAGCACTTTGTAAAACTGTCGAGTATTATACAAATCAAAAGTTAAGAAGGTTCTGTTTAGCACAATCTGTAATGTAGATTTTGTGCTGTAAGAGTGGAGAAGAATTCTGGCTGGGAACATTCATTAAGGAGGGGGTAGTAGTGAATGGTTGGAGACTAGAGCAGTAGTTGTCAAGCATGGCTGCAGCTGGAATAACCTGAAGAACTTAAAAAAAATACTGATGCCCAGTACCACCCCCAGAACTTTTGATTTTTTGTCTCGGGTACAGCCTGGTGACTTTGGATAGCTCCCCAGGTGGTTTTAATGTGCAGCCAAGGTGAAGAACTGCTGGAGTAAAGGAACTTTCCTGGGCTCTGCTTTTGTTCCAGGTGCTTTATATAAAGTAACTCATTTGGTGAGGAGAATTCTCAGGTGGGGTTGTTTCGGTGGTTGAAGGCACAGAAACAGGAATGAACTGGGCACTTTGGAGATGCGGAGTGATTACACGAATGAACAGAGAGAGAGGTGCCGGAGATGCAGGTCTGGCCCTGATTTTGAAAGATTTTGTGCACTCTAGGCAGAGGAGCTTAAGCTCTCTCTGGGACCTTGTGAAACCAGTACAGGCTCCTGAATGGCAGCAGGGATAGGGTTGTAGTCTAAGGCTTGGAATGGTGGGGGAAAAGACCAGTGCTAGCACTGGGCATGGGAGACATTGAACAAGAAGAGGGAAGGAAGACTTTGTTGTTGCTCAGCTATTGTGGGTGAAAAGACTGTGATAATTCCAAGGAGTTTAGTCCAGGTGACTGGGAGAAAGGTGGTACCAGGACAGGTGAGGAAAAGATGAGTACCATGTACTGAAGTTTTAAGTTGATGGTGCTGACAGTGCAGGATTGGTTTTGGGGTGGGGGTGCATTCACTACTGAATTCCTGATCCTATTCTACCCCCAGGAGTTCTCTTATTATTGCTTTCCTATCCTAGGGTCGACCAATAGATAGCCTTCCCTGTGATCCTGACTTGGTGTTAATTTTTGCCTTAACCCTTCTTGTTTTTCCTCACCAGTTTGGGGGGAAGCTGGTTACCTTTGGCCTCCCCAGCACCCCTGCCCATCAGGTGCCACAGCCTTGCCTCCGCCTAGTCTTCATCTGTCAGGTCACCACAGAACCTGAATTCCTCATGCGGTCAGCTGAGCTGCAGAAGGGCCTGGGATCAGGAAATCTCCTGAATTACTGTCAGAACAAGATCTGGCAAGCATCACTGCAAAGCGAAAAGATGCTCTGGCAGTTCCTGAAAGTAGGAAGCCTGAAGCCTGGCTACTCAGAAGTGTTTCTCCAAAGTTGGGCACCCCAGCCTCTGTCAACCACCACCACATGGCCCAGATTACAGAGGCCCTAACCCCACTGGGATTTTTCCTACATGGTACCCACCCCAGGCACAAAATCTTCACCCTTTACCCGAGGCTCAGAGACCATTTATGGCTAGGGAAACTGAGGAGTACAAGTAGCATTTGCCTTTTTTCTACTGTTGCTGATGTCCTGGCTACTTTATCGGAGCCAAGGTGAAGGCTTTCACAGTGTCATGCCACAGGGCAGTTAAGGTGATGGGAGTGGAGAAGAAAGAAAGGGAAAGGAAGGGAAGAGGGTCAGCTGGAAGGCTTTGAGTTGTTTCAGGTAACCCAAGGCAGGTTATTGTGGTGGGACTCAGGGCTCAAGTCCCACTCTACTCTGGAGGCATGGTTTCAGTTGCAGCATCAGTTTAATTTCAGGTTGCTTATGACACCATGATGAGTGCTTTATGTGTCAAAGGAAGTGAGCATGTGAGAGGAGAGAGCTGAAGAAAGAAAGAAATAACTGGACAGGCAGTGAGAGGATTAGTCATATCTTTGGGATTATAGAGTAGAATGCAAAAAGAAGGACAGGGCCTGTCCTGGGGGGTCTGAGAAGAGCTTGGAGTCTGTGCTTCAGATATACTAGAACTTTTTGCTTTGTTTTGTTTTTGCAGTATGCGGGCCTCTCACTGTTGTGGCCTCTCCCGTTGCGGAGCACAGGCTCTGGACGCGCAGGCTCAGCGGCCATGGCTCACGGGCCCAGCCGCTCCGTGGCATGTGGGATCTTCCTGGACCGGGGCACGAATCCACGTCCGCTGCATCGGCAGGCGTACTCTCAACCACTGCACCACCAGGGAAGCCCTATACTAGAACTTTATGAAGGTCCATACCAGGAATCTGAGAAGGAGAAAAGGATCTGAGGAAGATCATCAACCATAGAATGAAGCTAGAAAGAGATGTGGGAAGAAAATAGTAAGAAATAATGCTATTGTAGGGCTTCCCTGGTGGCGCAGTGGTTAGGAATCCGCCTGCCAATGCAGGGGACACGGGTTCGAGCCCTCGTCCGGGAGGATCCCACATGCCGCGGAGCAACTAGGCCCATGCGCCACAACCACTGAGCCTGTGCTCTAGAGCCCGTGAGCCACAACTACTGAGCCCTCATGCCACAACTAATGAAGCCCACGTACCTAGAGCCCGTGCTCCACAACAAGAACGGCCACCACAGTGAGAAGCCTGTGCACCGCAACGAAGAGTAGCCCCCACTCGCCGCAACTAGAGAAACCCCATGCACAGCAACAAAGACCCAACGCAGCTGAAGATAATAAATAAAGAAAGAAAGAAAGAAAGAAATAATGCTATTGTTATAAGCAGGATACAGGTAGTAGCTCCAGGAATGGTGGGGTGGGAAAGAGGAGAGGGAATAATTGGGAGTTCAGCCTTTACTCTGCTGAACAAAGGAGGCATTGGTGCCCATAGGGCAGAGGGGAATCTGATTTAAAAACTACGCAAGAGCTGTCCATGATGATGGTCCTGAAGCTGAGTATGGATGAACATTTCCAGGAGAAGATAGAAGAAGAAGGGGGCCCTGAGAGACTATGAGAAAGATCATAGTAAAAATTCATGGTTCAGTGTGGGATAAATGAAGGGCCCAGGCCAGCTAACCCATTAGGGTAGGGCTTCAGGAAGCCTTGGCCCTTAGTATCTGGAACACTGAGTGGGTAAACTGACTTCGTTTACTATATCCGTGCAACTTCCACTGAGGAGTCTTCTCACCTAGCCGTTTAGACTCATAAGACTACTGAAGGCTCACTTGGCATCAGTCTCCTCAGAAGGATAGAGGACAGGAACCAAGCAGGGCAGCATCAGGGAGCATCAGGTGGTTCTCTTCTGTGGGAGTCCTTGTTACAGTCCATGAGGCAGCTTAGAGTTCTCTCCTTCAGCTCCCCAGGTGCAAGAAGATGAGATATATATCAGGCTGGTGTGCTAGCTGCCCTGGCTTGGAAGCTCCAGGCCCACAAGAGCCAATATCTCTTGTACAAACTCCAAAAGCGTAGCTTCTAGGGTCCCTGCAAGGGATCTGTTTAGTACAGGAGTCCTTGCTATCAGGGAAGCCCATAGCATGGTGTCCACCCCAATTATTTATAGTTTACATAGTTCTGGTCCAGATGCAATTTACCAGTCACAAGCTGTGTTGCCTAGAAACATAGCTGACATTTTTATCAGGTTACCAGGGCAATAGATCTAGGAAGTCAACTGAAGGTCAAGTTCTCATTGCAGAAGGGGGAAAGGGTTTGTTAACACATCTGCCCACACCCCAACAGGAATCAAGTCTGGGGAGAAATAGGGAGAGATGATGTTGGCCTCAGTGAGCACTTCTGGTAGTACAAAGAACTACATTTGAGGGTACACTGGCACAGATGTCCAGCTGGTGCAGGAGAGCGTCTTTCACATTCATTTAATGGAGACTTCTGTGTTCTGTGGCTCCTTAGGTGACCTTAGAGAAGGACTCCAGAATGAAATTCCTAAAACTATTAGGATACAATAAAGATGAATTTCAGAAGAAGGTAAGCTGCTTTCACATCAGAAATGTGCTTGATGCAGAAAAGAGAATCCTGCCAGTGGAAACCATCTCAGAATACCTCTTCCATTAATACATATATGAGCATTTTACCTCCTGAAGGTAGTCCCTTTCCCAGGAAAATACCTCAAGGATCTTAGCGAGTCCAGTTGGTGGGGTATGGAGGTGGGAAGAAAGCATAATGCTTATTTGACCTCGTGCTGGGAAGAGTGGTACTCATAAGTCTCTCCCTCCAGGTGGCCACATGGTTGAAGAGTGATTTGGGGCTGGGTGAGAGCCCTCAGCCCAAGGGGGTTGACCTCAACAGTAACAGACAACAGGCCTTTTGCATCCAGGTGCGGTAGGAGCACAGCCAGCCTAACCTAGGGTAGCATAGAAGATCTGCCTTTAGGGTATCTTCCCCTTCCTAGCCCTAAGCTTTGCTCTCAGTAAGTGCTCAGCTTCTGTGGAAGTCTTCAAACTCCTCATTCATTTAAAACCAGAGTGAGACACAGAGACCTAAGCTTTTAGGCTAGGGGTAGAGTTGTGTTTTAACCATGAAGTAGAGCACTTCCCAAACCATACCTGCTTATTCTTTTAACTTTACCCATTAAGGGCCACTCTTTTTTTTTTTAAATTAAAATATAGTTGATTTACAATGTTGTGTTAATTTCTGCTGTATAACAAAGTGATTCATATATACATGCATTCTTTTTTATATTCTTTCCCAGTATGGTTTATTACAGAATACTGAATATAGTTCCCTGTGCTATACAGTAGGACCTTGTTGTTTATCCATTCTATATGTACTAGTTTGCATCAGCTAATCCCAAACTCCCACTCCATCCCTCCCCACCCTTCTCCTTGGCAACCACAAGTCTGTTCTCTATGTCTGTGAGTCTGTTTCTGTTTTGTATTGATAAGTTCATTTGTGTCATATTTTAGATTCCACATATAAGTGATATCATATGGTATTTGTCTTTCTCTTTCTGACTTACTTCACTTAGTATGATCATTTCTAGGTCCATCCATGTTACTGCAAATGGCATTATTTCATTTTTTATGGCTGAGTAGTATTCCACTGTATATATGTACCACATCTTCCTTATCCATTCACCTGTGGGTGGACATTTAGGTTGTTTCCACGTCTTGGCTATTGTGAGTAGTGCTGCTGTGAACATAGGGGTGCATGTATCTTTTTGAATTATAGTTTTGTCTGGATATATGCCCAGGAGTGGAATTGCTGGATCATGTGGCAACTCTTATTTTTAGTTTTTTGAGGAACCTCCATACCGTTTTCCACAGTGGCTGCACCAGCTTACATTCCTGCCAAGAGTGTAGGAGGGTTCCCTTTTCTCCACACCCTCTCCAGCATTTGTTATTTGTAGACTTTTTTAAAAAAATAAATTTATTTTATTTATTTATTTGTGGCTGTGTTGGGTCTCTGTTGCGGCGCGCGGGCTTTCTCTAGTTGCAGCGAGCGGGGACTACTCCCACACTGAGGGAGGAGACAGAGGAGCGGCCTGAACTCTGGGAGGTCAAGCCATGTTGTCAGGGACTAGAGTGCATCCCTCTACGTTTAGTAGAGGGCATTTATGATCCTCTTTTACTTTTTCTTGTCACATCTCAGTGCAAGAGCTTTGCCCTTCACTGCAGAGCAGGATTAACCTCACTGTTGTCTTAAAGCCACTGAAGCTACTTGTTCCATAGCTCATGGTCCCCCACCTGTTGTCAAGCAGGAGGAGGAGGAGCACAGGGAAGCTGTGCCATTTAAGAAGTTTCTGTCTCTCTACAGACATGCTGGGAACTCACTTGGAGCAGGAGGGTGGCAGGGCACTAACTTCTGAAGCCAGACTCTGTTACGTGTGCTCAGGAAGTGTGGAGCGGCTGGTAGAGTGCTGGGCAAAATGCCCCCGGGCTTCATCCCCCATGGCTCTACAGGTACCCCTTCTCTGCAGGGCCCTGGTCCCCCACATCAGGCCTTTAGGAGGGGCTAGCAGTGGAGATTGCAGGGACATCAGAGGTGAGTCTTCTGAGTAACCAGGCTGGAATCAGGGTATTAGGGAAGAGATTAGGGCCCCTAAAGTCTGGGACCTTTTCCATGGATAAGCTATCATCTTCCTTCTTTCTCAGTCAAGGGAGACTGAGCAGCAGCTGCTTAGATATTAACCGTCGTAATTTTTCCCCACTTCAGGTTTGGGTGTATAAGTTTACATGATATTTGAGTAATTGTGAGCTTGGGCCTTCTATTAGCTTCTGTGAAAAGTTCTGTATCTAAATTGTACCAGATACTCTGTGGGTACCCAGAGAAGGTGGGGGTCACAGACTCATGCGGAGACAAAGTCACACATGAAATAAGAGTATAACAGAATCTGAAGTTGATGATGTATTAGCATAAAAGATAAAAAATCCAAAAAGAAGAGGCAGAAATGTATAAGAGTGTAAGACTCAAACGGCTTGGGAAGTGAAGCCAAGTGGCCTTTCTCTGACTGTCATGTCTCTTATATATCATATATCATCACCTGCTGCCTGCACCCGGCTATGGCCAGGTGCCCTCACACCCATAGCAGGGAAGTCCTTGGTTGAGCTGCCTGGGCTTGGAGAGCAGGATGTGCTTTGAAGAGGGCTGACTGCCCTTATCCTTGTCCCTATAGGACCTGATGGAGAAGGTGATGGTCCTTAACAGGAGCTTGAAGCTACTGTGGGGTGCTGATGGGGTGAGCCCAGGCCCTGCCACAACCTACAGAATCGCTCAGTATGCCAACCTCCTGGCAGCCCAGGGCAGCCTGGTCACTGCCATGAGCTACCTACCCAGTGACAGTGCTCAGGTGAGTGGGGGCATGTGGAGAGAGCAAACCATTTCATTTAGTCATCTAACACTGGCTGAGCACTTCCATGTTCCAGGCACTATGCTAAATGCTGAAGCTCCCAGGATAAATAAGATCTAGTCCCTCAGGAGGTTCACAGTGTCTTGGGGGAAAATCAGATGTCAATAATTTATCCTGCTATAACAGAAGCTTATACTAAGCACTGTGGGACTTCACAGGCAAGGGGCTGGCTTTGTCTGGAGAAGTCAAAGAAGGCTTCCCAGTGGTTAAAACATTTGAGCTGGACCTTCAAAGAGAAATAGCTTACCAGATGTCAGGCATTCTAGGCAGAAAGAACAGCAAGAAGGAAGGCTTGGCAGGAATTAGAGCCCTTTTGAGTCCTCTAAGGTGGCTGAAATGTAGAGGGTCGGCTGAAGTTTGAATGCTATGTGGAGCCAGGCTTGTAAGAGGGGTTGTTTGCTTGTTTTAACTTTACTTAACACAGTTCTTCATGATTATAACTTTTATAGCCACCAATTCAGCAGCTGTGAGATTGGCTTTTTCATGCCCAGGGTTCTGGTGTCTTGGGCCAGCAGTCTCCCCCTTTCCCCTTTCCCCGGGTTATTGTGGGAGCTGCTCCCCACTCTCAAGAGACATCATCTCCCAGACTGGGATTCCACTCTTCTCACCAGGTAAGATCTTGCTTGTTCATTCATTCAAAAATACCTGTTAAGTGTCTACCAAGTGACAGGCATGATTTTAGGCACTTGGAATATATTAGTGAAAAAAATGATGAAAATTCCTGTCTTCATAAAGTATAGATTCAGTTATTTTTCTAATAACTGTTTATTGAACAACTACTAGGCACTTAAAACAGAAAGGTATACAAACCATGATCCTTGCCCTTAATTAGCTCATAGTCTAGTCTAGGAAAGATAGGTAAAAATTAACTACAGTAAAATTCATAAATACCATGATTGGGATATGATTAAAGATTAAAGAGCCATGAGATCACACAGAAGAAAGCGATTTACTGGGGGGATGGGGGAAGTTCAGGGAATGTTTCAGAACGAGTATGATGTTTGATCTGAGTCTTGAAGGTTAAAAGTTATTTAGGCAAAGGAAGAGGTAAGGAGGGCTATTTCAGGCAGAGGGAATGGCATCTAAAAGGCAGTGAAGGGAAAGTAAGCAGAGCCCATTTGAGGAATGACTAACATTTTAATGGGGCTACAAAACAGGTGTTTGTGGCAGTGGACTGAGTTAGATGAAGCTGGAGTAACAAGTGGTAGTTAGATCAGGAGAGACCTGGCATTCTGTGTTCAAGAGTTTAGACTTGAGGGACTTCCCTGGTGGCGCAGTGGTTAAGAATCCTCCTGCCAATGCAGGTGACACGGGTTCGAGCCCTGGTCCGGGAAGATCCTACATGCCACAGAGCAACTAAGCCCATGCGCCACAACTACTGAGCCCACGTGCCACAACTGCTGAAGCCCACGCACCTAGAGCACGTGCTCCGCAACAAGAGAAGCCACTGCAGTGAGAAGCCTATGCACTGCAATGAAGAGTAGCCCCTGGCTCTCCGCAACTAGAGAAAGCCGGCGCACAGCAACGAAGACCTGACACAGCCATTAATTAATTAATTAATTTAAAAAAGAGTTTAGACTTGACCCTGAAGGCAGGCAGGAGCTATTGAATGGTCTTATGCAGGGGAAGGACTAGCTATGTGTCTAGGAAGGGCAAGGCTAGAGGTGGTTAGGAAGCTATAGCAAGAGATAATGAGGGAATGAAAGACCTGAAACTAGAGAGTGAGGTTAGATTTGAGATATTTACTAGGTAGAATTGACAGAAACTGGTGATGGTTAAGAGGAGTGTGCTAAATGGGGGGACTGACCGCAGTGCCCAGATGGATAGGATGCTGTTAATTTATGAGACCAGGAGCCTACTAGAGGGGAATAAAATCCAGGGAGATTGTAGATAAAGGTATCAGGTAGAAAAGTTCTGATGCTTCATCCTGTTCCACCTTTAATTCCCACCCTAATTTTCTTTCCTCCCTCACCTTCTTCCTCCCTCCTCCTTCTCCTTCCCTACTTGCTGGCTCTCCCTCCCTCCCCTCTCCCTTTCCTCTCTCTCTTTTCTATAATTACAGATTCACAGGAAGATACAATGAAATGTATTGGGAAGTCTCATACATCTCAAGCCCACCACATCCCATGCCAGTGTCCCACACAACCACAATACAATATCAAGGCTGAGATATTGACAGTAGTATAATCCACAGATTCAGATTTCACTGGTTTTACATGTACTCATTTGTGTGTGTGGTGTGTGTAACCATGTAAGAATTTTACTTTTCATCTTTTTAACAGAGTCCTTCACAGAGCAAAAAAATTTAATTTTATAAGGGCCAGTTTATGAAGTTTTCCTTCTATGAATCATGCTTTTCATGTGAAGTCTCAGAGCTCTTAGCCTAGTCCAAGGTCCCCCAAATTTACTACTGTGTTTTTTCTAGAAGTTTCATAGTTTTATGTTTTACATTTAAGTCCATGTTCCACTTTGAGTTAATTTTTGTGCAAGTGTGAAGTTTGGGTCAGGTTTCTTTTTTTTTTTTTTGCCAATGGATGTCCAGAATCATTTATTGAAAAGGCTGTTCCTCTTCCATTGAATTGATTTTGCTCCTTTGTCAAAAATTAGTCAGACATATTCGTATGGACTTATTTCTCAGTTCCCTGTTCTGTTCCACTGATCTGTGTGTCTGTCCTTCTGCCAGTACCACTCTGTCTTGATTACTACCTCTGTATCAGTAAGTCTTGACATGGGGATTAGTAATTCCTCCTACTTTATTTTTCTGTTTCAAAATTGCTTTGGATATTCTAGAGCCGTGTTCTTTTCAAATAAATTTTAGAGTAAGTTTGCCTATGTCTAAAAAGAAACTTGCAGAAATGGACAGGAATTGCATTAAAACTATAGATTAATGTAGGGATAGTTGACATCTTTACTATATTGAGTCTTCCCGTTCATGAACATGGTATGTCTCTCCAATACTGTCTCCATCAGCACTTTATAATTTTCATCATACAGCTCCTGACATGTTCATTTCAAACATAAGTATTTAATTTTCTCTTGAGCAATTTGAAATCAAATGGTATTGCATTTTTAATTTTGGTTTCCACTTGTTTATTGTCAGTGTATAGAAATGTAATTGGTTTTTATGTGTTAATCTTGTATCACGTGACTTTTCAATGCTCATAAATGAGATTCCTGAACTCATTTATTTGCTTTAGGAGTGTTTTGTGGATTCCTTGGGAATTTCTATGTAGATAGTTATGTCATCTGTGAATAGAGACAGTTTTATTTCTTTTTTTCCAAATTGTATGCCTTTAATTTCTCTTGCGTTATTGTAGTACTAAAATAAGAATGTTGTTTCCAGTCTTAGAGGGAAAACATTCAGTCTTTCACCACTAAATATGATGGTAGCTCTAGGTTTTTTGTAGATGCTCTTTATGAGGCTAAGGAAGTTTTTCCATCTATTCCTGGGGTACTGAATCATGAATCAGTGTTGAACTTTGTCACGTTTTTTCTGCATCATTTTATATGATCAAATGATTTTCCTTCTTTAACCTGTTGATATGGTGGATTACATTGATTGATTTTTAAATATATCATGATATACATTGCATGACCTGGGGTAAATCTCATTTGGTTGTGGTATATTATTTTTATATACATTGTTGGATTTCATTTGCTAAAATTTTGCTGAGGATTTTTGTGTCTAAGTTTATGAGAAATATTGGTCTGTAGTTTTATTTTGTAGTGTTGGTATCAGGGTAGTACTGACCTCATAAAGTGAGTTAGGAAATGTCCCTTCTTCTATATTCTGGAAGAGATTATGTAAACTTTGTGTTAATTCTCTGAATGTTTGGTAAAATTCTCCAGTGAAACTATCTAGGCCTCGAGATTTTTTTTGGTGGGGGGGAGCTTTTTAATTACAAATTTAATTCCTTTATTAGTTATAGAAATATTCAGGTTTTCTATTTAATTTTGGCTGAGTTTTGGTAGTTTGTGGTTCTTGGGGAATTGGTCCGTTTTTTCTAAGTTGTCAAGTTTATGAATGTAAAGTTATTTGTAGTATTCCTTATTATCTCTTTAATGGCTGCAGGGTCTGTTTTAATGTTCCCTGCTTCATCCTTGATCTTGATGAATTGTGTCTTCTCTCTTTATCTTTGTCAGTCTTTATAAAGGTTTATCAGTTTTGTTGATTTTTTTTTTTTTTTTTTTTTTTTTTTTTTTTTGCGGTACGCGGGCCTCTCACTGTTGTGGCCTCTTCCGTTGCGGAGCACAGGCTCCGGATGCCCAGGCTCAGCAGCCATGGCTCACGGGCCTAGCCGCTCCGCAGCATGTGGCATCTTCCCAGACTGGGGCACGAACCCGTGTCCCCTGCATCGGCAGGTGGACTCTCAACCACTGCGCCACCAGGGAAGCCATTGTTGTTTTTTTTTAAGAATTAGTATTTTGTTTCATTTTCTTTGTTGTTTTTCTGTTTTCAATTACTTACCTTTCTTTTCCTTTCCAAGTGCTGACCCTTTTTTCTCTTCTATCAGGTTCCATCTCCATCTCCAAGGCCAAGGATTTTTATACCTCCATCATCACTTGTGATGCCCTTGACACCTTCCCGTCCTAGCCCTTATCAGGGCTCCAGAATGCAGAATACAAGTGACTACAGGCCATCTGGGTTCCAGGAAGCCTAGTCTTTGCCTGTGGTCCCTGGGGTAAGGCCTGGTGAGTGACTGAGTGGAGACCTGTCTAGGCAGAGCACAGAGGAAAACATCTGGCATGGCCAGAATGGATTTGGGAGGCAGTATGTCTATCTAGTGAGAGGAGCTTAGAGTTTGAAGTCTGAATTCTCAGTACTGTCAGTTACTGGCTTTGTACCTGTGGGCAATATACATAGCCACTTTGTTTCTTTTGAAAATTGAGAGTGGTTGTTATGTTGGTCATTTCAACCCCACAGGGTTGTTCTGAGGGTCAAATAAGGAATATAGTTAAAAGTACTTTGTAAATGGTAGATCTCCATACACATGTATTAGTTATTTATTATTATTATAGTTTTTTTAAATTGCTGCTTTATTCCTCTCTGATGTGCTCTGAGTCTCCCCCAAATTGAAATTTGGTGGCAAATGACCTGTTTCTATCCCATTTCAGCTTTATCTCAGCCGCGGCTGTCAGGAGGGCAAAGGGTGCAAGCTCCTAACCCTGTGGGATTCCCTGGCACATGGCCTCTTCCTGGTCCACCCACGGCACCCCCAGACATTATGCAGGCTGGTTCTGCCTCCCTGCCTGAGACTCCTCGATGGCTCCCTCTGCTTCCTGTGAGAGCACCAGGCTTCAACCCTATAAGCTCCCAGCCGCCAGCCCCTCCTGTCACCTCTGCAGCACACCCTCCAGGAGGGCCAGGTGCTCCATGTGCCGATACTTTCCCAACCACTGGCATCTTGACTCCTAAGCCAGGTCAGTCTTCTCCCATGGCCTCCCTCTCCTCCCCTCCCCACTACCACCTTGGGAGTCTCTTTCCTCAAGCCAGTGAACTGGGGCTGGAGAATGTCAACTCAGAGTGTGGCTGGTCTGTGGAGGGAGGTGTGGCAGACTCCAACTAAAGTAATTTTCCTGGTCTTCAGACCAAAAATTACAGTGTTTTTGATCTTGCCCCTAAAATACCTCTATATTTATACTATTCAGGATCTCAGGATTCCTTGGAAAATGCTCCAGTGCCCAGGGGAAACCTCCAGAGGAAAGAGGTCAACACATCTCCCCCCACTCAACCCCTTATACATTCACCGATGACCCACACTCTAGTTCCGTACAGAAAGCAGCCTGGTCCTTCCCGTTCTGCTTTCCCCACGCACTCTTCTCCCCTCAGCTCCCTCCTCTTTCCTTCTTATACACATTCACCATCTTCTCACTTCCAGGTTCCCCACGCACTATTCTGTGCCCTCGTTCATTCATAATTTCTGCCACTCCCTCAAAGTAGGGCCGAAGGAGTCTTTCAGCTTAGACTCACGTGCCTTTCTTTTCTCTCTCTTTAGTTGCCAGAGACATTCATGCCCCCAGCACCAATTACTGCTCCAGTTATGTGCCTCACCCCTGAGCCACGAGGGGTCCTTTCCTCACAGCCTACTGTCCCCAGTGTGAGTCATGCTCCCCCTGGAGCCCCAGGAGAACTTAGCCTGTAGGTGACAGGAATGATGTGTTTCCCTCCTCTTGGAAACCTTCTTTTATTGGGTATAGAAAAGCAGGGAGCACGGTAGATGGCTTCATTCCTCAAGTTGGAGGCAGACTCTGGGCTGAAGGAGATGGGGCGGGGGGCAGATACCAAGTGTCTCTACTGCAGACAAGGGAGGATGCCCCTCCTCAGCTCTGCTCTGCTCTAGTGGGAGCAGTGTGACCCCCAAGTCACTGAGGACTAGTCCTGAGGGGAGCCATGAGCAGGACAGCTTGCTTCTCTCTCCTGTGTCCCTGCTCCCTGCTCAGCAACTTTAGCGGCCACCTGCGAAGATGGACAGGAAGGAGCTGCCCCCTGAACATCAGTCCTTGAATATCAGCTTTGAGGTGCTTCTGCAGCGCTGCTCCCTGTCTGCCACTGACATAGTGAGTCTGAACCTTCCCCATGATGCTCCCCTCCTACCCTAGCTGGTCCCAGGACCCCTTAGCTGTAGACCAGTTTCTTATGTGACTCTTCTTACTGTCCCTGGACATGCTGCCTGTATCTTATACTTGTTTGATGTCCATGTGGAGTTGGGGAGGACTTGTCTGGTCTGGAGGTTATCTCCTTGGCAGCAAGACCAAACAGCACTGAGACTTAGATCTTGGAAAGGCCGCAGGGAGTACTGCAAGGAGGGTGAGACCAGGAGTGAGGAGACCTGCCATTCATTCCTGGCTGCATCAGCTTGAGCAAGTCACTTGGCCTCTTCAGGTCTCCTTTTTGTCCTCCGTGAAATGAAAGAGCATTAAGCCATTCTAGCTCTAAGGTACCGTGATTCTTTATGGTTCTGTGTAGTGTTAGGCATAGTAGCTGGAATTAGAATCCATTTCCTTCCCTGCAGAAGACAAAACAGAAGCTGGATGAAGCAGCCCAACGTCTAGAATGTCTATATGAGAAGCTCTGCAAAGGGACACTAAGTACAGGCAGTGGTGCTCCTCTGCCTCCTGCTCTTCCACCTTCACCCATGGCCTAAGGGTGCCCAGTGTCCCTTCCTATGGGCCTGACCGAACCTGGGTTCCTTACAGAGTGTAGACATCTTGCCTGGACTGGGCTCTAGAACTTAAGTCCTCTCTTCTCCCTTCCATGCCTCCAGGGTAGGGGCGGGGTTGGGCTTACTGACTGCGCAGTAATCCTTCCACAGCTCTCGCCTCCTATCCTGGCTGGGCTCCACGAGGTTGCCCGATGTGTGGGCGCAGGACGCTTTGAGCGGGGCCTCGCTGTGCATGCTCAGGTGATGAGCTGCAGCAGCTTCAGCGAGGTCTCCAGCTTCATGCCTGTCCTGAAGTCCGTCCTCACCATCGCTCATAAGCTACACATCTAGACCAGGCAGCTCCTCTTGCCAGGAGGCCACTTCTGCTGTTACTTAACTCCTTCCTGCAGGAAAGGGGAATTTTGGAATAGATTCCGTTTGTTTTTCCTAGCCCTCTTCCCTTGCTGCCAGGTATATGATGCTGTAGGCTTGGCTCCAAACAGGCAGAGTGCCTGCTCTCCACCCCTTTATGCGTGGCCCTCTGGGATCTGCGCAGGGCTCTCTCAACCTCTTCTTCACTTTCCCTAAAACTGTACTCCAACAGGGCCTGGCGCAATGTGTCTTCTCCCCCAGGGATATTCTAAGTGGCTTCTGAGAGGATGAGCAGGATCGTTACTTCCAAGTCTACCTCGACTGTACCCGTCTTGTGGGTCTTTTGTCTTTCCCCTTCTGTGGGTTATGAGCCTGACTTTACCTTTTCCTTGCCTCTGACTTCATATTTCCAGGTTCATACTTCTCTGAGCCACAGAGGCTGGGGTAGAGTTGACTGCTGTTCACCCTTTGAACAAGTCATACACATGAGGGATGGGTGCTGAGCACAACGAAGAGAAGGAACTCAGACCCTTTTAAGAAGGGACCTCTCAACTGCCAGCATTGTTAAGGGTGGGCTAGGTGAGGTGGAGGGTGGATGGGATACCTTTTGCTGAGAGCTGTCTTAGGCTATGGGATAGGAGCAGAGGGACCACTACCTGTGTGAAGTGGCCCCTGACTCAGCCTGCCTGATCCCTTGCCCAAGGCCTAGACCACTCATTCTGTGATTAGAAGCCAGGTTCTGGAATAGGAGCCATATTAATGAAAGAGTCTTCTAGCACTGTTCTTCAAGGCTTGGAGGCCCTCTTCCCCCAGCCCCACACTTCTCAGGGCTGCCTTCTCTGGCTGCGCTTTCATGGTTGGACTCTGCATTTGAAGCACTGATGTACTTTATGTGCAATAAAGCTGCTTTAGTTTGGTTTCCTCTGTCATCTCCCAATTATTATCTCCTCTAGGTCCTATTTTGCTCTTATCTGTCTTCCCAGTCCTTTTTGTTCTTGTTCCCTATACCCTAATAAGGCAGGGGAGAGGCTTAGGGACAGATAGGAAGTCAGGAGAGTTGAAGAAAGGAGGTGGCACTGAATTAGGCTCTCCTTGCAGCATTTATGGTCACTCTGCTCTGTGTGTGTATGTGTGTGTGTGTGTGTGTGTGTGTGTGTGTGTGTGTCTCCATTCGTGCCTGACATTCAGCTCCAGGGTCTTCCCCACACCACTTCAGGGCTGAGCTCAGCTACACAAAAGGGGCTGGGTGTGAAGCCAGGGGTACGATCTCTAATCCTGTTGTAGATCGCATCATGTCTGCGGGCTAGATGTGTGTGTTTGGGAGGAAAGGATTGTTAGGCAGTATTTGTTTGTAAAGCCACTTGCTCTTCAGATAATACTTGCACTAACTTCTATTGATGAAGCAGTGTGAGCCCCAGCAAAGTCCTTTCCCAAAGTGTCTTTGAAGCCAAGAGCCCATTGAAGGGAAGAAAGGCCGGGAGAGGGGATTAGTTTGTTCAGCAGCTGTGAATTTCAGTGGGAGGTTGATGAACTCTGAAGTCTTTGTTTAAATTAAAGGTGGGGAGAAAAAAGCCGCTGCTGGAGCGAGAGCCTCACTTGGGGCCCTGAACTAACACAAGGAGAAGTCTGAGCTGCGGGGAGCTGTGTACTGACTGCGAAGACTTTTCCCAAACACTTTTCGGGAAAGGTGTTATGAGAAGAGAAGGGGGCGGAGTGGGGGATTAGCATGTGAAATGAAGTTTTCATTGACTCCGTGGGGGTAGAAGGCTATTTTAATGGCATTTTGTTCTCTTATTTTCTCTTCTTGAGCTCTTTAGAGATATTGTTTTGCTAAGGCAGGCTTTCTTCCCCCTTCTTTCCAGTCTGCGGATTGCCTCTATGGGAGCCAACATAAATATTTCTCCTCCAGGAATGCGGGTTAATTAAAAGGAAATGAATGAGTGGAAGCATCCAATCCAGACCCACAATAGGCGAGTGCCCTGGCCTGCCCTTCCCTCCCACCACCACCAGCAACGCCAGCGCTGAGCACGACCCTGTCTCTGTCTTTGCCCTAACCTGCTGCTAAGGCCAGTTGAGGCTGCGATTCTTTTCAAGAAAAGAAAGCCCTGCCTGTGTGTAGGCTCACAGGCTAGGGACAGGAAGGAGACTGTGTTTTGTCCCCTCCACCCAGCGTCCTTGTCACTTCTCAGGACCTCCCTCTGCTTCTGTCCCCTGGCTGAGACAGATGGACTCCTAAAGAGCACACAAGAGGAGGGAAGGGGCCTGGGTTCCAGGATTCACCCCACGGTACCTTACTAGTTGGTGGAACAAGCCACACATCTTTCTCAGCATCAGTTTAAATCTGTAGAACAGAAGGTTTCACTAGCTGACCTCGAAGGTGTCTTCCCAAGCAACCGGTCTGGTTGTCCACATTTATAAAGGGGAACACAGCACTGGTGATTGATTATAAGAGAGAACATACACTCCATGAATGCAGAAGGTCAGTGTGTTGTTCACCACTGTATTTCCACTCTGGTGTTCATTGAATGAATAAATGAATGAATAGATAACGCAAGATGGGGAAAAAAAGCAATCCAGATCTAAGGTAGCTCAGTATTGTTTTCTTTATAGATGCAAATGAAATGTGGTATCAATCATATCCATTTGGGAATACAAAACAATAACGTATGAAGGAACTTTCTGGCAGCATGACATGTTTCAAGTACTGACCTGGAGTTATCAAATGTGGAGCACAATAGTTCTCCTACTTGTATGCTGAGAGACCTCCTGGAGAATGTCGCTTTCCTTTACAACATTGTACTTTTATATTTTCTAGCTGCCTTGCCAGATTTTCTTACTGTATACTATCAAGTGATTCTGCCAAGTGAGACAGCCAAGTTACTACATGCTGCTGCTTCATTAGGGACGAAGAGTGAGTTGGGAGATTCAAGAGGCCCAGATCAAAGCTGAGGGAAGGAGCAAAAGGCCTTTTGCTGATGAAACTGGAAATGAAGCACTAGGAGACCCTGAAGGGAAGCATGTCCCCTGTAAGGAGGGAAGGGGACCTCTCTCCTCAGTAAGTGTTAGTGGGACCAGAAGATGTGTAGGGATGAGGCCAGGGATTTGAGGTCTGACCTGGCCATTGTGTCAATTTGGAATATGGGAGCCTTTCCACTGTCACTGGTCGGCCTTTAGAGCCTCCACCCATTTTACCCACTTGGAGCCACTCCTCCTCTGTGCTTTCTCCTGCTCTACAAGAGGTGAGATGAAGTTGTCTAGCATTTGACCAGTTCTGCTTCGGAAGGGCTGTGGGGCTACCTGGTGCCTATGACCCAGGACCAGCCTAGGGGAAGGGGGATGACTGGCAAGCTCCTTGGGCTGCAGAGGGTCTGTCAGGGATTAGTTCTTCCCTTCCCAGAGCCCTATTTCACCAAGTCCCTCTTGTACTACTGCTTTCTGAGAAGAGAACCAGAAGACTCAAGCACAACCAGCAGCAAGGTCTTAGCTATTCAGTGAATGTATTAGTGGAAGATTTATGGGGATGATTTACTAATCCTTGGCAGATTAACCTCTGTCAGGTCAGGATAACTACTTAGGCCATCAGGGAAGTGAGGCTTACAGGAGGATAGTATCCTGGCAAGGTGGGAGGGAAGAGAGGACCTAGAGGTTATATCTTATACATGCTCTTCCCCATATCCCCAAGAATAAGTTCAGTACCTGAAAAAAAGGCACATGTCACAGTGACTGCAATAAATTAAGGTTCAAGGTGCTGAACTTCCTATTAACAGTTTCATTACAGGAAGTTTATGTATTGAAGGAAAGTATCCAGTGCCTGAATCCTGCCTGTTTGAGAACCAGGTTAGTGAAAAGGAAGGGTCCCAGCTTCTCCTTCCTCATGACCTGTCTTCAGAGGTGCAAACCAGGGTCTGAATGGGAAATTAGCTTTATTTATCTCAGTCTTGGCTCAGGGGAATAAGATCCTTTGGGGAAAGAGAAGAGGTAAAGTTGGTTGCTAGGAGGCTATAGGTTAGGAGCAGGGAGGAGGTTACTTTAAAGGGTAGGAAATGACTGGCAGTCTGCCCTTACATCATTCCTAGATGTCGTGGGTATGTGTCTGGAGCACCTTGGGTGATTGTCTAGGAAGGTCATTGCCCCACTGGCAAAGTCCATTAGAGACATGGTATCACAAGGATGAGTGGCACCCTTGGTTTTCAGCAAGTGAGCATTCTAGGGTTCCCATTTCCTCCATCTTCAACCCCTGCCTCTAGGAACCAGCCTCCAAAGACATGCTTTTTCCTGGGTCAGTTTCCTCAGTATCCCTTCAGGGAAGGAAGGAAGGAAAAGGGGGAGAGAAAGCAGAGATTCCTGGGGAGTCTATGCCAGCAGTTAGGGAATCAGAAGCACAGGAGGGCCTCTGCAGAAGGAAGATGTGGCTATGGCAGAGAGCTGGCAGCAGAAAATTGAGGGGTATGGGGGGAGGGGGGAAGACGGGTAAAAGAAAAAAGCCGTGTTTTCCCTGGGCCCTGCCTATCACGGAAGGGCTCTTCCAGTTCCTAAGCTCTCCACAGGCTAGTCCAGGCGTTAGGGCAGGTGGGACCGGGAGAAGGAACGCCTATTCTCTTTCTACTCCAAGGAAGATCAATAGCTCAGAATCTCAGGTTTCTCAGACCTAAGTGGTGAGCGGACGATGCAGACAGCGTGAGGAGAGAGCAGAGGAATTGTGGAAACAGGTTGGGAAGTGGCAAGCACAGGAGAGATTGCAGCGTCTCTCTCCCTCTCGGGATCCCTGGCCTTGGTAGTGTGGGGTCCCTATTCCCTAGATTCCTCTACTGCTGGGGTCTCTAAAAGAAGCCAAGGACAAATTGGGAAAGGAGAGTGGGGGAAGGGGAGCCTTAGGGTTTTCTCCCGGGTTTGTGCGCCGCGCCCCCCCGCGGCCGGTCCGCGCGACTGCAGAAGTACTTGGTGACCCGGCGGCGGCACTGCTCGCAGCGGACCGCGCAGCACCAGTGGAACTTGCAGTTGCAGCTGGACACGGTCTCGGCGCGGCGCTCCTCCACCGCTAGCCCACAGTCCCCGCAGAGCCGACGGCAGCTTCGGCGCTCCCAGCGGCCCAGAGACCGGCCGCGCCGCAGGCACTCTCTGCCTTCTGTGCCCAGCAGTCCTAACGTTTTGTTCTCCAGGCAGTAGTCTGGGGAGTCCTCCAGGTGCACCAGCTCCCTCGTGGAGATGGAGCGAAAGGTGTCTGCGATGGCGCCGCGGCCCGCCGCGCTGTTGCCAGCACCCTGCAGCAGGTCCACCTTGAGAGCTGCGTGGTACTTCTCTTTCAGGTGCGCGCCCACCTCTCGGAACTCAGGCAGCTGCAGCCAGCAGGTCTGCGTGGTGCAGCTGCCAGACACGCCGTGGCACTTACACGTGCGTTTCATGGTGCCCTTCACCGCCTGGGAAGAGAGCTAGGAGTGAGCGGGCCAGGGATTAAGCGCCTGGGGAGTGTCACCCTCTGGCGGATTGCGAGGATTCTAGCTAGTCTACGTGCCAGCCGCCTCGATGCCGCATTTTCCCAGTCTGATGAATGAATTGAACAGCCGTCCGCACCTAGGGCTGGTAGTGGATGGAGCCAGCTGCCTGACCCCCGGAGCTGCAGGACTCACCTTGCGGCCAGCCTCGTTGTTGTGCAGGTTCATGGCTGCCCGAGCATCCTGTCCTGTCTCCAGGGCATCGACGAACTGCTTGGATATTGCCTCTCCGAAGCCCACGTTGTCGCTGCAGCCTCCCCATAGCCAGCCTTGGCCCCCTGGAAAAAAGGCAGTGGGAAGAAAGGACGGCCTGGAGCCTCCCGGGCTGCTGGTTCTAAGTGGGTTTGGGGGATCTGAGGTGGGGAAGGGTTCAGGTGGGGCGAGTGCCCTGTCTCCAAATTAGTTTCACCGTAGATTTGTTTTTGCCACCTTTGTGCTCCTACTTCCAGCTTCAGCCAATCCCACGTACCAGGACATAAGTAGCTGCCAAGTGAGGCAGGTGCCTGCTCACCCTGTTACTATGTTTCTGGCCTTTGGGCAGAGTATGCAGACCTCCGCCAGCGACTGACGTCTGGAAGGGACATGATGGTGCAAAAAAGGTGAGGAAAGCACAGCATTGAGGGGGAGAGAGAATGGCAATTGAGATAATATGGAACAGCAGTTGGCAGTTGAGCTGCAGGGCAGAGGGTTGGAAAGGATAGTGGAGGTAAACAGTGGAAAGGAGACAGGGATAAGCAGCATGGAAGGGCGTTCCCCTATGTTTGAGACAGTAATAGGAATGATTCTGAAGGCAGGTTCTTCCTTTATCATTATTGTGTTTAAGTTAAGGAAATCACCCAGTCAGAGAAGGGTCCCCAGCTACATTTAGCCTGGTTTGTCACTGTAGGGTTTGGGCTCAAACTGGTTCGCCCTGATTTTCCTCAGATTTAGAAAAATACAACTCTTGTTCACCCCACCAAGTACCCACCAAGCTTTTCATTACTTAAGTGAACTTCATTGGGCTGCCCTATCCACCCTCAAGATCACTACTCACCCAGTTGCCCATTGCGGGAGTCATCACAGCCACAGTTGTCAAAATCCCCAAGGCTGCAGTTTCTGGTCAGAGTGTACATAACCCCGGCAGAACTGATGGCATGTACAAATGCTGTCTCCCGATTAGCTGACAGGAACCAAAAATTGAGTGAGTTAGAGGGAGGAGTTACAGCCCAAAGACATACCTTTAATACCATCATTATACCCGCCTCTCCCTGCTCCATTCTATTTCCCCACCTTTATAATGTACCTTACTCTCTTCCAGGGTCTGCTCTAGCCCTGGTCTCAGCCCTGCTCTTCTTCCTTCCCATCTTTTCAGGTCACACATTTTATGACTGAGTGGCTAGATTATTTGATATGGGTGAGATTTAGGTGGGAAAGAGCCCAAGAAAGAAATGGGGGAGAATCTGAATGTCAGGTTGTAAAGAACCCATCCCCACTTCCTCCTGGAACATTGGAGTCTGAGAGGCAGGTGCTAGCTAGTCCTGAAAAGAACCACTGATTGGCAGCTCTTTCATTTCCTTGCATGGCCGCTTTTTATCTTCTCCATGGGAATCCGGGCTCCAAGTCAGTTCCCACTTGCCCTGTACCTCTCTGCTAAGCCTGATGAAGGAAGGTTCTAAGAGGCATGAAGATTTACAACCCTTACCTACCTTATTTATATTTTGAGGAAGCCTTTAGCCAGCTGGGAGACTGAGGGTGGTATAGGATTGGGGATGAGGCAAGGTCCATTTGTTGAGCAGTGAGGGTGTTGGGGAAGAAAGAAAAAAGCTCTATAGGTAGGAAAGAGGAGCTGGAGAAGGAACAGAGAAGATGCTGGAGAGGGAGATGACCTGAGAGCAGAGACCAGCTGAGGAACAAGGGTGTAGAGGAGGCAGGGGGCCATCCCTGGAGAGTGGGGCTCTAACCTGTGGCCAGGGGGTCCAGGGAGCTGTGGCCGAGGCTTTCCTTACCACTGCGAAGGCCGCCATGGCTGGACAGCTGCAGGGCTCTCTCAGGGCAGTTCCAGCGGTCCCAGGCAAACTGGTATTTGCATTCTTCAATACCACTCTGGGCACCAGCTGCCACGCTGCTGGAGTAGATCAAGTAAGCCTGCAGGGACACAGGGATCAAACTTCAGACTCACAGCAACTGAACTTGGGAGGCATTTGCACTAAAGTGGCCAAGCACCTCTTTTCCTGTGCACTCCCATCCCTCCAAAATAATGACAGAGTAAGCACTTTAAATATGCTTTTAACATCACAAATAACATCACAGATAAACTTAGGTAGAAACCTAAGCCTCAGAGAGGTGATGTAAAACAGTTTGCCCAAATGTTTGAAGTAGGAATGAAAATCAATTTCATTAGACTCTAGACCTCACTGCCTCTATTCATTATACTATTCTGTCACTCCAAAATGAGCCTCAATTACATAATTCATGAATTTTCAGACATTTTCATCCTACTACTAGCTTAGAAGAGAACATTTTGTAAGCTGGAAATGTCCTTAGAGGTCATGTAGTACAATGCCAGCACTTTAAAGATGGAAGACAGCCTCCCACCCTGCGCTAAGAAGGATGGGTGACTGTAGCCTGACACTGCGAAAGAAAACTTTTTCTGGTTCTGGAAATTCTGGCCATAAATTCAAAGTCAGTATTCCTGAGTTCTTGTCCTGTCTCTGACACTAGTTTGCTGTGTGGTTTGGGGTGTGTCCGTAACCATTTCTGTGCCACAGTTTTTCTGCCTATAGTATATACAGCATAATAAAAGATATAATAAAAGATATTGACATGTGTAGTCTTCAATCAAGAAGCTGAGTGAAATCCAAATAAATCAAAGGAATTTTTTTTCTTACCTTTGGACCAGTCATCAGGAAATTGTTCACTGACCTGGAAGAGAGAAAAACCACAGAACATAATAGAGATACACCAATTCATTTCTGCTGCCAAGAGTTGTGAGAATTACTTCAGCAAATATGCAGGCACACCTCAGAGATATTACTGGTTTGGTTTCAGACCACTGCAGTAAAGTGAATATCACAATAAAGCCAGTCACGTGAATGTTTTGGTTTCCCAGTGCATATAAAAGTTATGTTTACACTATACTGTAGTCTTTTAAGTATGCAATAGCATCATGTCTAAAAAAATACAATGTTAAGTGCCTTAATTAAAAAATACTTTATTATTAAAAGTGTTGTCACCTGAGCCTTCAGCGAGTTGTAATCTCTTTGCTGACAGAGGGTTTTGCATCAATGTTATGCTGCTGACTGACCAGGGAGGTGGTTGCTGAAGGTTGGGGTTGCTGTGGCGATTTCTTAAACTAAGAGTAAATTTTGCCGAATTGATTGGCTCTTCCTTTCATGAATGATTCCTCTGTAGTAGGCAATGCTGTTTGATAGCATTTTGCCGACAGTAGAACTTCCTTCAAAACTGGAGCCGATCCTCTCAAACAGTGCCACTGCTTTATCAACTAATTTATGTAATAGTCTAAGTCCTTTGTTGTCATATCAACAATATTTACAGCCTCTTTACTATGGGTAGATTTCATCTCAAGAAACCACTTTCTTTGCTCATCCATAAGAAGCAACTTCTCATCCATTCAAGTTTTACCATGAGGTTGCAGCAATTCAGTCACATCTTCAGGCTCCACTTCTAATGCTAGTTCTCTTGCTCTTTCCACCACATCTGCAGTTACTTCCTCCACTGAAGTCTTGAACTCTACAAAGTCATCCATGAAGATTGGAATCAACTTCTTCCAAACCACTGTTAATGTTGATCTTTTGACCTCTTCCCATGAATCATGCATGTTCTTAATTATCTAGAATGGTGAGTCCTTTTCGGAAGGTTCTCAATTAACTTTGCACAGATCCATCACAGGAATCTATCTATGGCAACTATAGCCTTATAAGATGTATTTCTTAAGTAGTAAGACTTGAAAGTGAAAATTACTCCTTGATTTATGGGCTGCAGGGTGGATGTTGTGTTAGCAGACATGAAAACAACATTAATCTCACTGTACGTCTCCATCAGAGCTCTCAGGTAACCAGGTGCATTGTCAATGAGCAGTCATATTTTGAAAGGAATCTTTTTTTTCCCTGAGCAGTAGGTCTCAACAGTGGGCTTAAAATATTCAGTAAACCGTGTTGTAAACAGATGTGCTGTCATACGGGCTTTGTTATTTCATTTATAGAGCACAGGCAGAGCAGATTTAGCATAATTCTTAAGGCCCCTAGGATTTTCAAAATGGTAAATGAACATTTGCTCCAATCTAAAGTCACTAGCTGACTTAGTCCCTAAAAGAGAGTCAGCCTGTCCTTTGAAGCTTTGAAGCCAGGCATTGACTTCTCTCTAGGTATGAAAGTCCTAGATGGCATCTTCTTCCAGTAGAAGGCTGCTTCATCTACACTGAAAATCTGTTGTTTAGTTTCGCCTCCTTCATTAATTATCTTGGCTAGATCTGGAATCTGGATAACTTGCTGCAGCTTTTATATCAGCATTTGCTGTTTCCCCTTGCATTTTTATGTTATGGAGATGGCTTCTTTCCTTAAGCCTCATGAACCAACCTCTGCTAGCTTCAAACTTTTCTTCTGCAGCTTTTTCATCTCTCTCAGGCTTCATAGAATTGAAGAGAGTTAGGGCCTTGCTCTGGGTTAGGCTTTGGCTTAAGGGAACGTTGTGGTTGGTTTGATTTTCTATCCAGACCACTAAAACTTTCTCTGTATCAGCAATAAGGCTGTTTCACTTATCATTCTTGTGTTCGCTGGAGTAGCACTTTAAATTTCCTTCAAGAACTTTTCCTTTGCATTCACAATGCAGCTAACTGTTTGGGGAAGAGGGCTAGCTTCCGGCCTATCTTGGCTTTTGACATGTTTTCCTCACTAAGCTTAATAATTTCTTGCTTTCTTGATTGAAAGTGACTCTTGTTTTCATTTGAACACTTAGAGGTCATGGTGGGGTTATTAATTGGCCTAATTCCAATATTGTTGTGTCTCAGAGAATAGGGAGGCCCAAGGAGAGGGAGAGAGATGGGAATGGCTGGTGGGTGGAGCAGTCAGAACCCACACATTTATTGATTGTTTGCCATCTTATCTGGGCATTGTTTGTGGTGCCCCCAAATAATTACAATAGTAACATCAATTTTTTTTTTTTGGCCGTGCTACACAGCTTGCAGGATCTTAGGTCCCCTACCAGGGATTGAACCCAGGCCCATGGCATTGAAAGCGATGAGTCCCAGTCACTGGACCGCTAGGGAATTCCCACATCAAAGATCACCATGACAAATATAAAAGTAATGAAAAGATTTGAAATATTGCAAGAATTACCAAAATGTGACACAGAAACACTAAGTGAGCAACTGTAGTTGGAAAAATGGCACCAATAGATTTGCTCAATCCAGGGTTGTCATAAACCTTCAAATTGTAAAAAACACAAGATCTGTGAAGCACAATAAAGCAAGTCTGTAATTGAGAGGAAGAAAGGGAAAATGGTTTTTCCAAGGAAAAATTTTGCATAAGGAATCTACTTAATTTAGTTAAAAAAAAAAAAGAACATGTACAAAAGGAGCTAGTATTATGCTTTGCTTGGATTTTTAAAATTTCAAATACCAAAAATGTCAGGAGTAATGTTTGATCGTTATTTTGCCGTGGAGTGGGAATAGAGCTAGCATTAACTTGCTACTGTCTACTCTCAGTATTTTACATGCTGATGTTGTTAAATCCTTACTATCTTGGGCATTGTTATCCCTAGTTTTCAAATAGGGAATCTGAGACTCAAAAAAGTTAAATATATTGTTCAAGCTCACCCAGTTAATTAATGATTGAAGCAAGATCTGAATCCAAGTCCATCTGACTCCACAGGACTCTGAGAAGGATAGTTCTCTAATCAGAAAGAGGTAAACAGTGGAATAACTTTCTAGGGATTGAATCATAATTAAATTCCAAAAATAAATAATCTGACTCTGGAAAATAGTTTGGCTGTTCCTTTCAAAACTAAAAATGGACTTGCCACACTACTTAGCAGTTCCACTGTTGGGCATTTATCCCAGAGAAATGAAGACTTATTTTTACTCAGGAACTTGTTTTCAGATGCTCATAGCAACTTTATTAGAATAACCCAAAATTGGAAACTACCCAGATGTCCTTCAAAGGGTGACTGGTTAAAAAAATTGTGGTACATCCATACCATGGAGTGCTACTCAGCAACAAAAAGGTATGAACTGTTGATACACACAAAAACTTGGATGAACCTCAAGGAAATTAAACTGAGTAATCAAAGCCAATCTCAAAAGGATACATACTGCATGATTTCATTTATGTAGCAATGGTTAAATATGTAATTATGGAGCTAAAGACTAGATTAATGGTTACCAGAGGTTAGGGATAGGGGATGGATACCACTATAAAGTGATAACACCAGACAGTCTTGCGGTTATGGTAAAGCGTCTTGATTGTGGTATGGTTTTGCAAAGCTATACATGTGGCAAAATTGCATCGAGCTATACACCTACATACATATATACATACACACACACAAATAAGTGTATGTGAAACTGGTTGAAGTCTGAATAAGCTTCATGGATATTGTACTATAGCTGTAAGATGTTAACACTGGGGGAGGCTGGGGAAAGGGTGTGTGGGACTTCCCTGCATGTTTCTTTGCAACCTTCTGCAAATCTATAATTATACAAAACCTAAAAATATACATACAGGGGCTTCCCTGGTGGCGCAGCGGCTGAGAGTCCGCCTGCCGATGCAGGGGACGTGGGTTCGTGCCCCGGTCTGGGAAGGTCCCACATGCTGCGGAGTGGCTGGGCCCGTGAGCCGTGGCCGCTGAGCCTGCGCGTCCGGAGCCTGGGCTCCGCAACGGGAGAGGCCACAACGGTGA
>NW_006798383.1:1000817-1047094 GCF_000442215.2 Lipotes vexillifer | reverse complement strand
TTATCATAAATGGGTGTTGAATTTTGTCAAAAGCTTTCTCTGCATCTATTGAGATGATAAAAAAAAAAAAAAAAAAAAAAAAAAATATATAGATAGATAGATAGATAGATAGATACATATATAAATACATAATCTAGAGTGCCGGAGATTTGGCAAATGGACTTCAGTATAGGCATTTGAAAATTAATCCAAATATATTACCTATTATCTTTCTTTTTCCATTATAATGGGAGATAGTAACATGGGAATCGTTATGTATTATTCCCTGAAAGTTGGTGTAACCTGCATTTCCAAAGGCCAGTAAGATGCTGGCCATCACAGAAAGTGGGTTGGAAATGAAAAAGGCTAAGAAAGTTCAGTTTCTCATTAGAGGCCAAAATAGCTTGACTGGCATCATACAGAACACACACAACACCTAAAATACGGGTAGTTTTTGACAAACAGTATCAGTAAACTGAGATGCTGCCATATGAGAGAAGATGGAAAAGGTTCAGAAAGAAATGTAACAGACTTTTAGAAAATCATAAAAGACTACGGAGTCTAGCAAAACCAAGGCCTACTTTTTAATGCTTGGCAAGCAAAATTAAAGAAGCAGTAAATAAAAAGAAGCAGTACTCTCTTGGGGACAGAAGTACCAGCAAAGCATAAAAATAAATTCAAAATGATGTGAATGAGCTCATAATTGCCAAAGCCATTATGGGTTTGGAGATAAATTTCTGATCCTTAAAGACTAGTGTCAGACAAGTCAGCCAGTTCCTGTGCCTCAGATAAAGAAGCCTGAGCTTTCTGTGTCTCAGAAGGGCAATCTTTATGTGAGGGATAACTTTTGAAGACTTTTGTACATTACCAGGCCCGACAGAGGCTAGTTCCCATTCCACAAGACAGACAGACAGTATCAGGAAAGAAAACAAAGCAACAAAATGAAGACTGGGTGGCAGCCAAAGGAGAAAGCTTAATGGTGAGCCTGGGTCAAGAGACTTCCTTTGAGAGGACACTGAGTTGAAGTCACAGAGAGTGATGAGCAGAGATGCTAGACGATTCTTCTTTCCTCGAAGATCCTACAGTATGTAAAGATTTGTATGATATGCTGTTATAGCCTAGTTGATTAATCAATCAGATGTAATTGAACACTTGCCATATGACACAACTGTAGGCCTTATTTGGACGATATTCCCGTAAGTTGACTAGGGTTGTTAACCCCCGAGGTATTTGCAGATATATTTGAACGACATGGCAGGGGTTACTTGTATCCAGTATGAAGAAAAGATTCAAATATGTCCTTGCGCTGAGCACCAAAGGAGGAGGGTCTTGTTCTTTATTAATGAGATGATGGCAAGGTGTCCTTTTGAGGAGTAAAATAGAATATGGATTACAGAAAGCATAGTGAGTGTGTAATGTGAGGAAAGCAAACGAGGAAAGAATTTAAGCGTTTGTATGGGTGCCACCTAGGGACAGTAATATGATTAAAGGAAAGGTGCTAACAAACAGTGGAAGATGGAGACAGCTCTACAGAACATGATCCAAGCAGCATACTACTAGACGAAGGTGCAAGCTTCCCATTCCCTATACGTACAATTGCTGATGACACTACACAGGTTGGGTGTCAGTCAAAGGGTTTATGTCTTTCTGGACCCTCCCAACTCTTCTCAGACCTTTTGTTAAACTCCAGACTTGCATATCCAACTATATTCCTTTTTTTTAAAGAACTAGGGTTTGAGTCCTAATTTTTTTTTTTTTTTTTTTGCCATGCTGCACCACAAGGCTTGCAGGATCTCAGTTCCCTGAGCAGGGACTGAACCAGGGCCACCTGCAGTGGAAGCACGGAGTCCTAACCACTGGACCACCAGGGAATTCCCCCAACTATATTCTTGACATCTCCACTTCAATCTTTAATAGGCAGCTCAAACTTAACACATCCAAAACTGAACTCTTGATTTTTGCTGCCACCATTTCAAACCTGCTCCTCCCATTGTCTTCCCTATCTAAGGAATGGACAGTTCTTTCTTCCATTGGCCGGACAAAAATCTTGGAGTCATCTTTGACCTTTCTTTCTCTCACATCCTGTATTCAGTCTGTCATCAACTCCTGCCAGCTCCAGCTCAAATTATATCCAGAACTCTAACCGGTTCCCAATACCTTCACTGCTGTCACCCTGGTCCAAGCTGTCATTATCTCATGCCTAGATTATCATTAAGGCCTGCAAACTGATCCCCTTGCTTCCACCCTTATTCTCCCATAATCTATGCTCAAAATGATTGGTCCCTTTAAAAAGTGATCCATTTAAACTATAAATCAAATTTTGCCACTCTCTGCTCAAAATCCTCTAGTGGTTTTTTTTTTTTTTTTTGCGGTACGTGGGCCTCTCACTGCTGTGGCCTCTCCCGTTGCGGAGCACAGGCTCCGGACGTGCAGGCTCAGCGGCCATGGCTCACGGGCCTAGCCGCTCTGCGGCATGTGGGATCCTCCCGGACCGCAGCACGAACCCGTGTCCCCTGCATCGGCAGGCGGACTCTCAACCGCTGCGCCACCAGGGAAGCCCCCTCTAGTGGTTTTTTATCTCACATAGAGTGATAGCCAAATTCTTATTGTGGTTTATAAGATTCTATACAATCTGACACCCAGTTAGGCCTCTGGCCTAATCTCCTACTACTCTCCCCTCACTTACTCTGCTCCAGCCACACTGGTCCCCTTGTTGTTCCTCCAACACACCAGGCACTCTCCAGCCTCTGGGCCATTGCACTTGCTGTCTTTTCTGCCTGGAATGCTTTTTACTCAGCCACACAGCTTGTTGCTTCACCTGCACTGGCCTTTTAATCAGATGTGTCATTCTCCCTGAGGTTTTTCTGGATCATCTATTTAAAAATTGAAACTTCCCCCACCCCTTTCTCTGCTCCATTTTTCTCCACAGCACTTTTCATCATCAGAACACTAGGTTTTACATCTTTATTTGCATATTCTCCTTCCACTAGACTGTAAGCTTCATTAGGCAGGTTTTTTTTTTTGGTCTGTTTTGTTCACCAAGTATTATCAGTGCCTTGAACAGTGCCTGAGGATAGTAAGCATTTAATAAGTATTTGTTAAATGAAAGAACAAAGGAACTCACATTTAGGGGTGGGAGCAGGAAGAAGTATCATCTGAGGAAACTCAGAAGGAACAGCAATCTAGAGAGATGGGGGAAAGGAGAGAATCCTTCATTCATGCCCAAGGTCTTACCACCATGATTATGCAATATCTCCCAAATCTTTACCTCCAACCCTGACTTCCATGTTGAGATCCAGAGCTGCATTTCCAAATGAATGCTAGACTTCTCTCCTGGGAATGTATCAAATTGTGAGGACAGTATGTTTATTTTTTTTAATTTTAACTATTTAATATTAAAACACACACTTTTCAAATAACTCCAATGCCTATTCCAAAATATTAACAATGATAATATCATATGAACACTTATGGGATATGGTTAAAACTTGAGTTTTTTCTTACAAGGGAAACACACAGCTATTAGAAAGCACTCTCAATAACAGTATAATCCTGAAAGGTTGGGGTGGGGTGGGCAATTGGTGCAAGAGACAAGAAGATAATAGATTATCTGTGAAAAAGTCTTCCTGGAGATTATAATTAGCCTCCCTCCCCACTCTCATGCTGGTTGAAAATCACTGTTATATTGAGAGAAAAACTCTCCTTTTCTTTTAAGAATTAAAAAACAATTTACTGTGTGTTCTTTTGAAATCAGCACAGTGAACCTAAGAAAAATAGGTAACGTAATCAAAAAGATAAAAGCAAAAGTTAAAGAATTAGAAGACAGAAAAACAGTAGTGTTATAGAGCTGTCTTTGAAAGATAATAAAACGGCAAATCTCTAGCTAGAGTCACCAAGAGAAAGAGAAACACAAATACATACAATTAAGTTGATTCATGCAAAGAAAATACTATAAAAGGTTTCAAGGGACTTCCCTTGTGGTGCAGTGGTTAAGAATCTGCCTGCCAGTGCAGGGGACACAGGTTTGAGCCCTGGTCTGGGAAGATCCCACATGCCACAGAGCAACTAAGCCCGTGCGCCACAACTACTGAGCCT
Source organism: Lipotes vexillifer (assembly GCF_000442215.2). NCBI lineage: Eukaryota > Metazoa > Chordata > Mammalia > Artiodactyla > Lipotidae > Lipotes > Lipotes vexillifer. The sequence goes on along the minus strand of NW_006798383.1, from coordinate 1,043,020 downwards.
GAGCTCTAGAGCCCACAAGCCACAACTACTGAGCCTGTATGCCACAAATACTGAAGCCTGTGTGCCTAGAGCCCATGCTCCACAACAAGAGAAGCCACCGCCAATGAGAAGCCCGTGCACTGTAACGAAGGGTAGCTCCCACTCGCTGCAACTAGAGAAAGCCCGCGCGCAGCAATGAAGACCCAATGCAGCCAAAAATAAATAAATATATATATTTAAAAAAATAGATTTCAATATATCCTTCTATTTTCTTTAAAAATTTTTTAAACTACGGATGATTTTCTAGGAAACTATTACTAAATTTGCCTTATTATGAGGCAGAAAACCTGAGAGAGGAAGTTCTAGAGCCAGAGGGTCGGTGTCCCAGCTCTGCCACTACTAGCTATGTGACCCTGGGAAGAGACTAGTCTGTGCTCAGTCACCTCAACCATAACTAATGTGGGGATGGTGTGGTAACCTCAGAGGGTTGTTGAGAGGGTCAAATGAGATAATACTTGTATAGGACAAATGACAAACTGGGGGAAATGCTTACAATATATGACACATGAAGAGCTCTTACATATTAATAAGAACAAAACAAACACAGAACTTAAAAAAAAAAAAAAAGGACACAAACAACACAAATCCCCAAAGAAATAAAAATGGCCAGTAAACAATGGGGGAGAGTATGTTTAAAAGTTAACTCATCTTCCCTGCCGAACTAGCCACTTCTCCTGACTTTACTAGTTTCTTTATCCCCAGTCTCTCTCAATCCATTCTCAGCATCCAATCAGTTATTGCAACCTGTGTGTATTTTACCTTTATAATATTTTTCACATACCAGTTCCCTCTTTTCTTTCTCACTACCTCGGTGACTCTCATTGTCGCAGCCTTAGTTGTGGCCTCCGACCTAGACCACTGTAGAAGCTCCACTAATAGATGTCTCTACATAACATTTTTTATCCCATTTAATTCAATGTAGAGGCTGCAGCTAGATCAATCTTCTGAAAGCCTGATTCTGATGTCATCCTACTCAAGAATCTTTTGTAGTTCTCCAACTCCGGACACTCAAGGCCCTCCATAATCTGACCCTACATACCTTTCCAACCTCATTTCCCATTAAATATCCCTACTTGTCCAGTCCTCTAGTCAAGCTGAACCAGTTGCTATTCATGGAAGTCCATGCATTCATGCCTCTATACCTTTGCTCATGCTGTTCTGTTAAATCTTACCTATACTTAGTATTTTCAACCAATAATGCTGAGACAACTGGATATCCACATACAAAAGAATGAGGTTGGATCTCTACCTCACACCATATAAAAATTAACTAAAAATGGATCATAGACCTAAATGTAAGAGCTAAAACTATAAAACTCTTAGAAGAAAATACAGGTGTAATTTTTCATGACCTGGAGTCAGGCAATATTTTTTTAGATATACCAAAAGTACACATAACCAAAGAAAACAGATAAATTGGACTGAATCAAAATTAAAATCTTTTATGCTTCAAAAGACACAGTCAGGAAAGTAAAATGACAACCCACAGAACGGGAGAAAATGTTTACAAGTCATATATCTGGTTAGACACTTGTATCCAGAACATATAAAGAGCACTTACAACTAAAGAGTAAAAAGGCAAATAACCCAATATGAAAACAGACAAAGGATCTGGATAGACATTTCTCCAAAGAAGATATACAAATGGCCACTAAGTACATGATAAAATGCTCAATATTGTTAGTCATCATGGAAATACAAATAAAAAACACAACAAGAACTCTCACCCACTAAACTAAAATTAAAAAGACTAAAAAAAAAAAAAGACTATAACAAGTGTTGTCAAGGATGTGGAGAAATCAGAACCTTCATACATTGCTGGTGGGATTAAAAAATGGTGCAGCTACTTGGAGAATAGTCTGGCAATTCCTCAAAAGGTTAAACAAGGAGTTACCATATGACCCAGCAATTCCACTCCTAGGTATTTACTCAAGAGAATTAAAAACATGTGTCCAACAAAAACTTGTACATGAGTGTTCATAGCAGCATTATTCATGATAGCCAAAAAGTAAAAACAACCCAAATGTCTATCAAATGATGAATAGATGAATAAATTGTGGTCTATTCATACAATGGAATATTATTCAGCTGTAAAAAGTAATGAAGTACTGACAAATGCTACAACATGGATGAACCTTGAAAATATCATTCTAAGTGAAAGGAGCCAGACACAAAAGGCCATAAATTATATGATTCCATTTATACAAAGTGTCCAGAACAAGCAATTCCATAGAAACTGCAAGTAGATTAGCAGTTGCCAGGGACTGAGGGATGGAAGAATGGGACGTGACTGCTAATGGATAAGGGGTTTCTTTTTAGGGTGATGAAAATGTTCTAAAATTGATTGTGGTGAGGGTTGCACAAATTTGTGAATATACTAAAACCCATTGATTTGTACACTTTAAGAGGGTAAATTTTATAATATATGAATTATATCTCTATAAATGTTAAACACCTTACTTATTCTTAAATTAGTATCTAGCTCAAAAGCCACAGTCAGAATTTTTGAAGACTCACAGCATCATTTTTCTGCCTCACATAAAGGTTTTCCTTTATTCCCTTATAATCAACTATAAATGGAGCCTGCCTTAATTATCATTGTATCCCTTCCAGCTCCTAATATAGTTCCTTGAACATAGCAAGTACTCTATAAAAGCAAATTAAAGGGTTTTGAAAAAATAATCGGAGGGTCATCAGAATCAACAGAAAATTCTAGGATTAAAGGGACTGAAAAAGGATTTGGGGGACTATGAGAACGAAGTTTGTGGCAAGCCTGTGTTCCCACTAATTTTCTAGCATTGTGAGCAGATGAGCCTGCTACATTCACAGATTATTCCACAAGAGCAACAGGCAATGAACACTGAGCAGATGTATACAGAGGTTGGTGTTATAATCAAAACTTTTAGCAAAGTCAATCTGACACGCTTAATGCTATATATAATTGTTATTGTGCTTCATAGTAATTAGGCATAAGTAGTAAGCAATTTACATAAATAACTGTAGTTAGTTTTGCTTTTACACTGCCAAATAAAAATTTTATAATTGTTTCCTCTCCTTTGGTTAGTTTTCCAGTGTATACACTGGTAACATATAAAATTTAATTTCTATCACACAAATAATAGTTAACGTTTATCGAGTATGTAAGGAACTCTCTGAGTGCTTTACCTGTAACATCGTTTTCAATTTTTATAACAACCCCATGAGGTAGGTACTGGGCTACTTATTGAGTGTTTATTCTGTGAACACAAAATACTATTTTTACTGCTTTACATGTTTTAAACTCACATAATTATTACAACAATTATATGAGGTAGAAACTAGTATGTATTCCATTTTACAGACACAGAAACTGAAACATAGAGTGGTTAGCCAGCGTCACACAGCTAGTTAAATGGTAAAGACAGGGTTGGAATCTAGTCAGTCTGGTTCTGGAGCATGTACTCCCTTACTGCTGTGCTTTTCTGTAACCCATATTTCTCTTGCTCATATTCCCACATACTAATCCAGGACTCCTGATCCCAAAAAATTCTTGATAAGTATTTCCTAGAGGTCTCAGGGATGTTTTGCACACAGTCAGAAAAAGCTCAGTTAACTATCACATTGTCTCTGCTGCTTTTCTATTATTCCATTGCTCCAGGTCTTCCTTCTGCTTCATGCCTACCAGGCACCCATATCTGCCAGGCTCGGCTTTATCTACCACCACATCCCCTGGGCACATTTTGGGGGTACTGTTGCTGCTCACATTGGGTTCAACGCATAAAAAAGTAGGGACAAACAAATGTACCACACTAATGCAAGATGTTAATAATGGGGGGAATCTGTGCAGGGGAGAAGGGGAGGGGATATATGGGAACTCTGTACTTTCTGCTCTAGTTTTCTATAAACCTAAAACTTCTCCTTTAAAAAGTCTATTTTTTTTTAAATGTAGGGGCAAATGTCTTTTAACCCCTTTTAGAGTTTTACTTTTCCACTTGGGTATCAAAACTGCCATTTGTGTATAAGTTCTTACAGGGTTTTAGCAAAATAGTTCTTTTGTTTTTGCTTATAACAACCCCTGGGAAAGAGACTCCTAGTCACCCTCCAACCTCCTTCATTGAACTGAAACTGAGGGGCTTGCTAACAAATTCCAGTGACAAGCTTTATAGCTGGATCTTCTCAATTCCCTTCCTTTAGAGAGAATCCTCTCCTGAGAAGACTCTATAGTCACTCATTTAGATAAACCTCTGGGGCCTGAGCCTTACCAATTTTCCTGATCTGCCTATATATGCTGGATCCAAGTGGTGGACCCAGCCTGGAGCCCCTTCAAAAGGTGGCCCTTTCAAAGGGTGCCATCCTTGCAAGGAAATGAGCAATTTAAAAAAGTATTAACTAGAGATTCTGTAGTGTTCTGTTCATACCTTTCTTGGGATCGGCTTTCAGGGACCTCATGCAAAAAGTGCCTTTGCCCACCCAAGAGCAGTGTGCTTAGTCTTGACACCCTGGCAATTATTGATTCACCTACCCTGGACCTCTTCCACTCCTATAATGACTCTGAAGAATAAGCACCAGTGAACTTTCTGATTTTAGGGAAGACTCTTTATTACCTTGGAAGCTGACAGTTTCCAATGGCTCAAAAGCAAACACATGGAGACTAGGGTCTGACCAGATAAGCAGGATAATTTCTCAGTAAGACTCTGACTGAAGCTCTAGCCCTGCCCCTGTCCCCAGATGCCTGAAGAGGGTTACTTTAGTGTCAGCATCTCCCCAGTGGAGGAGGGTGTAAGCAACAACCACACTCCACCAATCCCCTTTAATTGTCAGGTGGCCATAGTGCCTGGCCTGGACAGGACTGGATTCCTTCCCTACCTCCTGTCTCCTACCATCTGTCTTGCTTTGGCATTCTTTTAGAAGTGTTCCATTAGTCTAGGACAGTGAAGTACAGACTTGGAGAATGTAAAACTGGTGAAGTCTGAATGAGCTTTATGGATATTGTACTACAGTTGTAAGATGTTAACACTGGGGGAGGCTGGGGAAAGGGTGCATAGGACTTCCCTGCATATTTCTTTGCAAGCTTCTGCAAATCTATAATTATGTAAAAATAAGAATGTAACATACATACGTGTATACATAATCTGGAGTGCCAGAGATTTGGAGAATGGACTTCATTACAGGCATTTGAAAAACAATCCAGATGTATTATTTGTAGAGTGCATGAGAATCTTCTGGGGTTTATTAAACATGAAGGCCCCCAGCTCCAGAGACTCTTGTTGGGCGGTGATGATCAGGGAGTGGGTCAGAATCTGCATGTACACGTTCCCGAGACGGTTGTATTGCAGATGATCCTGAGAGTCCGCTTTGAAAAGCACTGGTCAGTGGGAGAACAGGGAGGTGCCTACAAGCATCTGATACCTGGGTATAATTTGAGGGCCTGGGAGACTCAAATTATTGCCTCAATCTTCTGGAAAATGGCTGCTCCAACTGCAACAGTAACAAATAGGTGGACATTCTCTTCTGTTGTATCTGGATGGAGCACCTTCTGGTTTCAGTAGTTCCCAAAGCTCTCACTGGTCACTGCCTTGAGGTGCTGAGTCTCTGATTGCACTGAGTGTTAAAACCATGGATCTCATTCCTTCCCTGCAGTTTTTTCTTGGTATTGGTGTTTTCCTGGTGATTACAGCTGCCCTGTTTATGCCCACCTTCCGCATTCCAAGGCTAAAATATCTGGGGGGAATGGAATATGCTCACAAGGATTCTGAATCTTTATCTAGGGGCCCTCTGTCCTCTAAGAAACAAGCTAACTACTTTCACTCATGGAAGTCTTTAATGCCATGACTATGATTTTATATTCTTAGACGACCTCCACACTTGTCATCAACCTTGAAGTGAGTCTTTACTCATTTTTTGGCCTATGCTTTTTCCTACAAGCTTCTAATGCTATTTCATTCTTCTCCCAAGTTAATTTACCAACAGTAAGAATTTGAGAGAGCAATCAGATCTCTCTCTCTCTTTCTCTTTTTCCATCAGTCATCCTGAGCTCTCACAGTAATGTTTCACTCAAAGTAACCTCTGCTGATACTGGCTCCCATCTGGGCTGGTTGGCCAAATTGTGTCCTTTTGCTTCTCTTTACTACCTTTTGCCATGACTTCTCTAATATCAACATTAACAAGTTCCTTCCCCTTCCTTTTAAGTCCTTGCTATTCTCTTCATTACTAAGTATCTTTTCAACACTTGTTAAGCAGCCATCCACACATACAGATGCATTAGTAGTTTTGAGGTTGTGAGTAACTACTAAAGCAGAGCCCTGTGGACTTTCTGTCATTTCCCCATTGCTTCTCTGCTCTAGGGACCTTCTAAACTTGCAGCACCTCAGTGGCTGTAATCTGGCCATAATCTAACCACAATTCAAAATTCTTTGATCTAGGGCACAAACACCCACACCTTTCAACATTACATATCTTTTCTTGTGGCCTGTATGGCCTCCTGCATTGCCTATTCCATAATCAACCTGATCACCAGCAAAATATTTTCCCAGGGATCTGAGACAGGAGGGGAGGGACTTTAGCTCAACCCAAATACAAATGCCACAGCTTCTCTTTTAGCTCTTGGAAAGTCTCCAAGTTTCTTTTGTTTGTTTGTCTTTTCTTACCTAACATTTGTTATCCATAGATCCATACACTCAAATTTTTAAAGCTCTCTTCACCTGATACCATTTGAAGAAATTTATTTTACCCCCTTAGGAAGTTCTAGAAAATTACAAGTTCCCATTCTCTGTTAGCTATGTCTCATTGTGGACAAGCGGTTGCAGCCATTATCCAATTAGTTGTACCCATTTCTCCCTATTGGCAGGCTTTCTCCAAACTAGGGTAGCCCATGAGGCAGTCTGTAGCACATCACCTTGTACCGTGAGTGGTGCAGCCGCCCTGATGAGAACTCATGCCTGGTTCTGTATAGTTTCATGGCACAGGACCGGGAGCACCCAGCACTATGCTATCTGCAGACTTGCTTCTCCCTTTGCATGACCAGGACGTTATTACTGGGCTAAGTTCGTGCGCATGATTCCCTCTCCCCTCAGTATGAGAGTTCCCTCCCAGGAAAGAACTCAGTCTCATGCAGAAAGCCTTGCAGTCCAGCCTTACTAGTTTCCCAAGTGTGCGCAGATACATTTGAATCCCAGTGGTTGATATGGCTTTGATTTAAGTTAGGATTCCCTTTTTCCCTTCTGCACACATGTTTTTAAAAAGCAAAGGTTCTAAATATAATTCTCCAGAATTTGGTGTTTTCCTCTCAATGCCAAGGACTTTCATCTCAATGCCCTCTCATCCCCTCCTTTCTTCTGCCTCCTTTCACTTTCCCCACAAGTCTTTGAATAACAGGTTTGGTTTCTCCCTGCCCTTTGAGGTCCATAGAAAGTCTTTGGGTCATGAAGCTCTAATTGGCCTACTTCAGGAGAGGCCATCGGTTTATAATAACTTTGGGTGATGGCCCAGGGAAAAGAAGAAGTGGTTGTAAATGAACGTAGATACAGATTTCCATCTGGTGATTTGGCACAGAGAGAGTGCAGGGGAAAGGTTAATGGGAGGGTCCAGAGTAGGGGAGCTGCTAGAAGATGCCCCAGTGAAACAACTTTCTCTTAGAATGAATGTCTGAAGGCCAGGTTTTTCACCTCATAGAGCTCATGAGATGCACTGGGCCGGGGAAAGCCCAGAGACAGCTCTTTCTGAGCAAACTTCATCGTGACTCTAGCCTCTACAACATCAGTCCCACAGAGCACACATGCACCAGCCCACACACAGAAACGTACGTACATACACAATTACGTATATAGAAGGTGAGCTTTACTAGTGACTGTGACATATCTCATTGGTCCAAACACTTTCACTACCTTTGCTGACAATACCTGAGGATATTTAAACTAGAAAGAATTCACTGTACAATTAGAGTTAAGTTTAAAATGCAGCTTTTTCTAAGAGTGACCAGCATGACTAATTCTTATCCACTGTAAAGTAGAAATAATTGAAATCAGACTCTTTCCTATTTAGTTATGGTGAGGGATTAGGAAGTAGAAGGCATAAGATAGCTGAAGTCTTGAAGGGAAGAGAAGGATTCAGAATTTCAAAGGCAAGCTTCCTCCTACTTAAAAATTTGTATTTCAGTAGATTGAATAGAACAGAGGCCAGATTACAGTGAGTAAACAGTTATGAAATGAAAGTAGCTAGTATAGATTCATTGAAGGAGTACGGATATGAAAGGAAAGAGAGAAAGAAATGTTGCAGTGAAGATTGGGGCCAAGTGAAGGTTTTTTTCAAGATATGTATAAAAGGAAAAATTAACAAATGTGTAGTTTTGGCCATATCCCCATATCTATTTCACGGATTTAAACTCCCTCTCTTTTTTCAAGGGGAATTCAGCCCTATAAATAATTCTCAAACTGTTTTATATAAATGTGAATTTTCTATATTATAATGCAGTGCCCTAAAATATTAGGGGAAAAAAAGTCTTGTAAACCACTTGGCAAGGAGGAAAGGAAGGAAGGAAGGAAGGAAGGAAGGAAGGAAGGAAGAAAGGAAGGGAGGAAGGAAGGAAGAAAGAAAGAAAGAAACAAAGAAAGAAAAAGTAAGGAAGAAAGAAAAGTTAAACAGATGCCTCAGTTTTAGCAGTTGTCCTTAATATTTATATTAAAATCCCACAGTATCTCAGATCTAGCCCTTGCCAACTAAGTAGTGGCAAAGATAATATAATAGCCCAAAGACAACTGTGTATCATGGGTCTCTGCAAAACAATCTCAGGTTTCTTCCCAAGCAAATCACAGATTTTCAAGGGATAATCTTTTCCCTTGAAACTGAAAAGTCATTTGTATTTCAGGATATTTTATAGAGTGATAGGCTCTCTTTCCTTGTCCTCATTTCCTTCCTTCTTTATGTATTGTAGCAAACTCTGCTGAGAAACACTGAGCTACAAAAAAGCACTTCAGCATTCAGCATGTAAATGAGGACTGTAGCTGGGAATAAGCTGTACTCATTCTCCATTCTGTGGTCTCTAAGCGAAAGCTGCTAAGGTACAGCTCAAACCACTGTTCCCAGAAAGCCTGGGATTGCAGGAACCTCTTCCAGGATTGTTATGAAGACAAAGAATTTTGTTTTGTTTTATGATCTTGTAACGTTGGTCCCTGTAGTGCAGACTTTAGAAAATATTCATGTTCTCAGTTGCATTGATGGATCAGTCAATCAGTTTATATCAGGATCAAGAAGGGAGGTATGCATGGTAACTATAAAAATTATCCTACAACACAACTAGGTGACCAGTTCAAGGCAGGAAAATTGACAGGCGTTGGCACTTTGGTACCATTTTCATTACTTAATGGAACAAAATCCAAATGGATGGTAAAATTTTCTTTCCTCAATCTGACCCATTTATCAATTTCTGTTGCCTTTGCTAACCAGCCACAGCTTAAATAGAAATAAATTCAAATAGTTTTTGAATAAATTTTCTCTTTTTACTCATTTGTGTTCTTGATTTTTCCCCCAAGGGCAGTCATATCTGTATGATGTTCCCCAAGATTCACTCTAATTACTGTCTCAAGATCTCTCAGACACAAGATTTCTTTTCCTATCATTCTTTTTCCTAGTTTGAACCATGGTAGTATTTGGAAGATTTAAACAAAGAGAAATATATGCAGTTGACAATGTTACAAGAAAGTATAGATGAAGCAAGAGGAGCTTGCAGTTGATAACTGTTGAAGCTGAGCTATGGGGGTTCATTATATATGCTGTTCTCGCTAGCTTTGTAAGAAAATGAAAATGTTCATAATATAAAATTAAATAACAGAGTGAATAATCCAAACAGAACCAATCATCTATGCAGTCTAGGCTCTACCAGATACCTTGGATTCACATGAAGAAATGCCAGACATGATAAAATGGTTCACTATCACTATTTATTATCTTGGGTAGTATGGAAAGGAACCTTCAAAGGCTGATATGGAGAGCCTGAGTAAAGCAAAAGGACTGTGATTTATGGTAGCAAGAGAGAATTACAGTCTTGAATGAAGGGAATTTTTCCTCATGCAGGATGGTTTAAGCTTGACCTAGTAAACATAAGAATTTCATCTATGGAGTTGCATAGAAAGATTGAACTATTGGCTCACTTACAGGGTCTTATTGAAACTACTGGCACATAGCCTCGTACTGTGCTGGTACTGCAGGATGCTGAAGTTGGAAAAAAATCCTATTAAGAAGAGTGAGTTTGAACTGGTCAGATAAAGGTAAGTTTAAATGATACCCCTATGGTCTGATTTCTCTTGGCCTGGAGAAAACTCTGACCTTAGAAGCATACAGTGAAATGATATGATCAATAACAAGAGCCGACAATAAAGATTGAGAAAAACAAACCGTAAAAGTTTGGCTTATAATAAGGCTAGAGAGTCTGTCCAAAGTGGACGGTAGTTTCTTTCAAGAGGCCCTCCGAGTGTAGGTATATTTCAAATGGGAGGCAGTGGGAAACGTTATTTATGTGAACCAAGCTCAGAGTTCCCCCAACTGTTAACCCAGCATGATCTTTTACCTAGGAAGAAAAATCTGCTTTCTGAAAAATGAGGGTTTATCCTAAGAAAAATTGTACTGACCTCTCTCTCTAAGCCCTATGAATTCTCCTCTGCCTTTCTGATGGAAATAGGAAAGAGGTTTTCTTTCTGTTTGGGTTTTTTTTTTTTTTTGAAGATCAACACTATACATTTATTCTACACATCTCCCCATCATGTGCTTGAATTAGGGATATTGGGAAATTTGTTTTTACCATTGGCTAGTTACTTTGATAATCAAAAGGTGAAAGAGCTCTAAAGATTCCAAGTATTTATTTAAAAGCTGTTATGAAATGAAATGAAATTAAAAATGATGAAATGAAGGGCACCCACAATAATTCTTGAACTCCTGGAAATCCTAACCGATGCTGCAAATATAGGTCTTTATTCTTAGGAAAATATAGTCAGAGCTAGCTTCCTTATGCTATACATAAACTTTTAACATCAGAGGCAGTACAGATAGTATAGAAGTTTTTGAACTGATCTCCAAACAAACACAACCCACTATGTTGAAAAGAACAAGTAATTTGAGGTTTAGGGCAAAAGCCAGTACTTCCCACATCTAATCCAAATCAAAGAGACTGCAGATAGTTTTTGGTGGGATGAAAGGAGTGAAATAAAAATCAATTCTATGGGTAAATAAATGTAAGAGACAATTTAAATAAGCTAACAGAAGAAATACATTAAAAAATAAAAATACTAGCCAGGTACAAGCTTTTGTTTCTCAATGCCAGACTTCTGCGTCTTTGTCAGACTAAACTGTTAATATCATTAAAAACTCCCAGCAGAATTGGAGTGCCAGACAGAGAAAGAAGTCCGGCCACAGAATGAAGGAGCATGGTCCAGTATTCTGGCTACTGAGCTACAAATCATGGGCAGAGGAAACAAACCAGAGTCTTGTCTGACACAGGATAGTTTAGTGGCTCAGAGTAGCAAGTGGTGTAGAGTCAAATTCCTGTCTCACTACTGACAAGCTGTGTGTCTTTGGCCAAGTTACATAGTGAACGCTCACTAAATTGTTGGTTCACAATATTATTATTCCTGAGTATAGACTGTGTCCCAGGATATGGGGCAGAGCCAAAGCTAATCATAACTTACCCTTTCTCAGGAGTCTATAGCTATATAGCTGTAAGAACTTCAGTAAATCAGGCAACTTTCTACTTTTAAGCTACAAAATGTGAAAAAGGGGAGCAGAGAACAGAGGTAGCTAATTTAACCTGGGAAGACTTCCCGGAGGAGGGACTACCTGAACTAAGTCTTTAAGGATGAGCAGATGGCAAAGTTCTGGTGGAATCTTTGGACTCTTTTAGCCAAAAAACCATTTCACCCAAATGTGAGCAAATAAAATCCTTTGCAAATGTCCTGATTTATAATAATAATAATAATAAAATCAGCCAGCAGATTAAGAGAATTTGATCATATCAATTGGATAAAAAAAAGAAAAGAATAAATGGAGCCCAGGGAAAAGGGATTTTATTAATAGTCCCAGAGAGAATTAGCATTACCCAATATAGAGCAGCATTAAACCAATTGTCCCAGCTGGGAAAAAGAAAAAAAAAAAAAGTAAATTCTTTCCATGGAAGAGAGAGGATTTGGAATGAAACTCCTTTTCTTCTAGCCTTTTAAAAAATACCCCCATTTTTCTCTATATAATATCACAAAAAGGAGATCTTTCTTTGTGTCATATTATCATCTACGCACACAGAAATGAAGATGCACCACAGAGCGTCCTCCTCATCGTTTATACAAACTGGTTTTTGTAAGAAAAGCTGTAATGAAGTGTCTCCTCCCAGACCTCACAGCCTTTGTAAATGATAATAATTATTATTATATTAATATTATTATCTATGGCAAGAGATATAGAGACACTGAAAGGAAAAATGCAGGGCTCCACTATTGAGAAATCAATGACAAAATGGGAATTAAGTTTCAGTGATCATGTCTCAAGCCCTTAGAAGGACTTCCTACAGTGCGGCTGCCAACCTAATCCACCTCCGAGTTACTCCACGAATACCAAGCCTTTTTTTACGGACTATAAACTTTTTTTTATTGAGAAGGGAAGTGATTAGGTATGTGAATCTTTTATATTGGCATATTATTTTCCTAATTTCAAAGCAATTTCACACACCTTACTTTTTATTTCCCCAACTTTGCAGATTCCCAACCTCTGTGAGGATGAGAATCCCTTTTTAATCTGACAAAGTTTAGTGGATTCTCACCTGTTCTTTTTTTATCTGTCAGTGGGAAGAACTCAACAAAAACTTAATATAACAACAAATTACCATGAATTCAATAATTTTTAAATGAGTGTATATTTTATTGTTCATAATATATGTGAAAAATAGTTTCACATTTATGCAGACAATAATAAACTATAGATGATGCTTGGTGAGAACATGGACTCAACCCCCCACCACCACACACACATGGTAATTGAAGTGCTTGCTAATCAGGGGTTCTGCATGTCATTATCAGATGAAATTTCAAGAGCCATAGAAAGGTTACTCTAAAAGTGTACCTGAAGAGAACCAAGGAATTATGTGTATCAAAAGCTGCCTTAAAACCCAGAGATTTCAGATAAATTCTTGCTCTACTGCAGAAAAGAGAATGACCCTACTTAACTCCTTTGGAAAGAAGGAGAGGCAGTGATCTCTGTTAAAGAATGAGGACAGAGCCAGCGTTAACCTCTATGTCCCAGTGCATCTTTCTGATTTGGTGAATGAGTGGAGCAGAGAGAGAGAAATGGATAGAACTGAGCAAGACCCAGTATCATTGTGAGACATCATTGGGAGTAAAATAAAGGTAAGAGTTAAGGAAAAACATGTTCTAGGCCTGTTCATGCCAGATAAGTAAGTATATTGGAAGTGAAAAGTCAAATTGGTTTATCTCTGGCCACCATTACAACTGTCTCCATCTGCTTGACTGTATCATGCATTCATGCGTTCCCATTCTCTCTCTCGTTTTTTGTTGTTGTTGTTGTTTGTTTTGTTTGTTTGTTGGAGCCATTAGGATTAAGAAAAACAAATTCAAAGGAAAGATTTTTCTCAAGTTACTAAAGGAAATTATCCTCAGAAGTGTCCCAACAAGAAGAAACCGTGGAGAATGCTTCCCCCGCACCAACTCTCACCCAATTATCTTGTACCGAGATACCTAGTAAAACTGCATGTTGTAGGTGAATGTCATCTTTATTCTCTCTTTTTCAAGCCCAGGAATTTCTGTTGATGGACTCTTTTAGACAGTAATTTCAGGAAAGCCTACAATTGAACCGCCAAGCAGAAATTGTGGTTCTATATTTGTTAAATGCTTTTGAGGTCCTCACATAAAAGGTTGATAATGAAGTATTAAGAGAAACTCTGAAAGGCTGCGGTTGGTCAAATTTCTCTGCATGGCACAAAGGGGAGGATGACCTTATGCAAAACCCTGATAGTTCCATTACAAGAATAACCAAGATTTAATGTGAAGTTTAAAAATCACTTTCAAATGCTACCCAAACCAGACTCTTGGCAAAGTATAAGTGTTTCATTCAAATTGGGGCTTATAGGGAAAAAGCAATTAAGATCTAATTGCATTATACAGGAGATTTGTACATTTTCTCCTCAAAGTCAGGCAAGGAGAGAAGGGGTTCTTAAACCCTGTTTTTAAATTAGAACTTTCTTTCACATCTCTTTTTTTCTTGTCTCCTTTTGAATCCAGACACTTGAATTTGGACAGACAAGCAACCCAGCCACCTTTCAGTGTGGCTGTGTCAGTATCAGAATGAAATGAACATGACCCCCTCCAGCAGGGAAGGAACACACAGTAAAGGTATTTTTTATAGAACAATTCTTCACACTGCCCTGGTGACTGGGGAAAGGAATCTCGTGTTTCTCTTTTGCTGATACTGAATCAGCTGAAGAATACCATGAACGTCAGTAGAAATGCTCTGAAATAGTCTGCTCTCCCTTTTGTCTTTTTGTTCTCATGAAGGAGAGAGAAGACAGATTTTTTTTAACATGAAATATTTAATTAAAATTCCAATTAAAAATCGACCAGTTATTCGGTGGTTCAGTTTATAATTGGCGATGTTGCAAATTATTGCGTTAACTTGCAAACTGTATTAATTTGGCATACTTCTGTTCGAATCTCTAATAAAGATGGCTATACTCACTAAAGATAAGAATACATTCTTAACTAGCATAGGAAGCTGATTTCAGCAAAGAAATTCCTATTCTTGTTTTCTCAATAGTTAATGTAGCAATTGGATTTATATCTTGGTTACACAGATGGGCAAAATTAGAACTGATAGAGAAACTGAGTTTATATCTTAATTGGAGAGAAATTCCAAACACCTTAGCAACATGCATCTCCCAGGTCTTACTTCTGTATGTTATTGCATACTTGCTTATTAACATTTCCATATATAGATCCTTATACGGTTTCCAAGAGCTAAATGAAAATGATGATAATATCATCTATCATTTGTACAATGGTTTATAGCTTACAAAGCACTTTCACACACATTTTCTCAGCAATTTAGAAATTTGTGTAAATGGAATAAATTAAATACATTTGTAGAGAAGTTTAGATTTCTAAAACAGTTTATTTCAAACACGTTTATTAACCCACTAGCAACTCGGTAGCTCGAGCAAATTTTTAGTCTCTAGGAAGTGTCAATATGGGCAGTTACTTAGAATATTCTGAAAAAAATTAAAGTCAGAAAGTGCAAAATAAGATCCAATTGAATTTTGTCTCGAGCCTTCACCTCAGAGATCAGATTCAGCAGAGACGGTAGAACTTGCTCTGAACCACTTTCTTCTCCACAATGCGGACATCAGGATTTGGTAAAAAGGGGTACTGTCCATTTCCCCACAAAAGACTTTGAATATTTGTGGTCCAGCAACTTATAAAAGTAAGAACCCCTCCCCCCATCTGATCATCCATTCCTTTATTACCTGGGGTCCTAAAGATTTACTAAAACCGGCCATAAATCTAGGAAGAGCACAGAACAATTTTTTTCCTAGGAGAGATCCCAAGGCTTCCAGTAGTTCTGGAAATGAAAATAAGCTCTCTCCAATAGGTTACATACATTTACCTATTCCCAGTTCCAGGTAAGAGTCCAGGTTACTTACCAGGTGTGGCTGAGTTGGAGGACACAGGTGAAAAGAAAGATGCACACAGAAGGCTTCGTAAGCAACATAATCCTCTGGAGTGACAAGGATAGAAAATTCTAAAAACCTGGGAGACAGAGAGGTAAAATGGGAAAGTATTCTCCTCAGTGGTAGTGGGGTGGAATTCTCCTCAAACCCCAACTTCCTTGGTGTGTAAGCGATCCCAAACAGAGTTAAGGGGAGGTGAAATGGAGCTGCCAAACTTCCAAAGAAGAGATTATCTACTTAATTAAAGTTTTTTTCCCCCCTCTAAGTCCTTCAGCCAATCAGAACTCAAGTGCCAGAGAAAGATTGAGTCGATCAAAAGAACACTCCAGGATCCTCCCAGACAAATGCAGAAGAAGGGGACGAGGAAAAGGGGACAAAGAGAGGAACACCGAGAAAGAGGACAAAGAAAGAAGGTGGGGGGAGGAAGAAAGGGACATAGCAAATCCCCTCCACATAATCACTGCATGGAGTCTCTCTCCTCCCTCCCGCCTCTGCCCTCACCGCCCCCCGCCCCAGCCTCCCTCACCCATGCACACTCACCACAGACACAGACACACCGAGAGGGAAGCCTGGTCCCCAAGGGGATTTAGAAGGGACTGTGCTTTCCCGGTTGTCCTTTGTAGGGCTTTGAGGCTTAATTTGCATTCAGGGTAGCTTTCTTCAGAGAAAAATATACCGTGTACTGGGTGAACCTCAGCCCTCTAATCTGAGAATGCAGGGATATGACCCAACCATCTCCAGTGTTCTTTAAGTTAGAAAGAAGCTTAGGGAACTTTAGGGTGCCTGATGGTTTCTTCCTTTCAACTTTTCCATTGAACGCTTACTTGTTGAACACCTATTACATTCTCAACCCTACACTAGACATTGTGGACATTTTTTAAAACCAAAACAGGATTTCTGCTCTAGAGACATTTACAACCTAGTAAGGTAATAATACAAGAATGTAATTTAGTAAGGTATTAAATTGCTACAAACTGACTATAAATCATATAGGCTTATTTGGGGAAGGTTTTCTGAAGAAGGTAGAATTTGAGCTTCGAAGAAGGGATGAAATTTCAATAGGCAGCCACTTCCCTACGGTGAAGCCAGGAGGGTGCCCAAGTTTCTTGCTCTCACATCTCGGAGCTGCTGTCCCTTCTGTTCTACTAAGAAGGAAGGGTCACCTGAGTCACAATGCAGGAACCCAAAGGGCCCCCAACATACTTCCACATGGTCACATCTGCTTTAGCATCTGCATCACCTTTCCTCAGGGCTCCCCAGAGACAATGGTCTGTCTTCATGTCCTTCCTTTTATCTTTATTTCTCTTGCTTCAGAACCCTCTCTGGCCAGATCTACACTGGCAAAGGGAACTGGAAAACGAAGAATTATTAGATTAATTCATTACTGGATTATTCAGGCCAGAAGATTTAGGGCTCTTGACTTGAATATTTTGACCGTTAA
The DNA here is from genome assembly GCF_000442215.2 of Lipotes vexillifer. NCBI lineage: Eukaryota > Metazoa > Chordata > Mammalia > Artiodactyla > Lipotidae > Lipotes > Lipotes vexillifer. The sequence continues at coordinate 1,025,849 of NW_006798383.1, read as the reverse complement.
CCTTATTGTCCATTTTGAATCTTCCAGATCTTTATTTGAGATTCCTTAGTGTGAGATGAGCTCAGTCAGTTTTGACCCCCCATACAAACAACTTTAGGTCCTTTACTCACTCTTTGTTTCTCCTCAGCTTTGAGGTGTAATTAACAAATGAAAATTGTATATATTTAAGGTGTCCAATGTGATGGTTTGATATATGTCTCTATTGTGAAAAGATTACCACAATTAAGTTAATTCATATATTCATCACCTCACATGGTAACTCTGTGTGTGTGTGTGTGTGTGTGTGTGTGTGTGTGTGTGTGTGTGTGTATGGTGAGAACACTTAAGATCTACTCTCTTAGCAAATTTCAAGTGTCCAATACAGTATTGTTAATTACAGTCAACATGCTGTACATTAGAATTTGTTCATCTTATAACTGAAACTTTGTACACTTTGCAGGTCCTTCTCTCTTTTGTCATTCAGAAAGGGAGCTGCAGAGTCTATTTAAGACCCAGAGTCAAGTCCTAGGAAAGCAAGGCATGATGACTCATGAATTTCAATCTTGACTTCTTCCCTGAGATGAGGACAGGGTTCTCTCCATTTACTTGACTAGGGAATTCTGAGGGGATGGAAAACTTGTAGGAGGTAGAACAGACTTGGGTGATTTTTCTGTGAAAAGGGAGAGCTAATTTAAAACAAGTTTCTTGATGCACTTTCCCATGCCCTCAGAATTTTTTCCCACAAAGGAAAGATTTAATACCCTCATTGTTTTGTATAAGGTTAATGCCTTCTCATTGTGAAAACTTAAACATGACAGAAATATATGAAGTAGAGAGCTCACGTCCCCTTGATGACCCACCTCCGTCTCCCCACTCCAGGAGAGCAACTAAGTTTTGGATGGTCTTTTGGGTTTTAACTATACATATATGAATATAAATATGTATATTAACATTTTTCACAAAAATGAGATTATTATATTTTGCAAGTTGCTTTTCTCATTTAATAATATGTTGTACTGCTTTCTATGTTAGGGCCTAAAGATCTCTCTCTTCTTTCTAGAGTGTGATAGTGTAAATTGTCAGGTGTATAAATTGTCAGCACTTTGCTGAATATTTGGGTTGTTTTCAGTCTAGCAAAGGAATTGGAAACTTTTAAATTTATTTCAATTTGGAGTTAAGTATTGCTGTTTTAATCACTTTGATACTGGAGAATAGAGTTATCTCAATGTCTGAGGTACAAAGGATTATACCTAAAGTTATGATTTCCACAGTACTTTTGTGTTTGTTCTTAAATTATTGATAATCTTTTTCTAATTGAAATATTATTGCCATACAACATTGTGTAAGTTTAAGGTATACAATGTGTTGATTTGATACATTGCAATATGGTTGCCATTGTAGTGTTAGTTAACACTTTTATCATGTCACGTAATTATTATTTCTTTCTTATTGTGAGAACAGATCTTGGTCTCTATTTGAAGTTTATATAACCTTCTTAATCTCCTCCCATCTTCTCCAAATCCTAGATCGGGAGTTTCCTCTTAGTGTCCTCAAATCAAGGCTCCCATGTAAAAATGAACTACATTTACATTATTCCTCTAAAAATGAACTGTATTACATTATTCAATAACTTTCAATTTATAGATATTTGAAAATAAGATGCTCTTAGGTTTCCTGGAATTTTATACCAGCATCTAATATATCAAAGCATTTTATAACCAGATTTCTTAATCTTCTTCTATCCTAGTTTATCTTCTGAAGATGTTTGCTTGATAGTATTCTTTTAGACCTAAAAATGTAGAAATTAAGGCACAGGGCAGAAAAGCAATGTACTGAATATTCTAAATGTTACCACCTTTAAAAATGTCCTGAAATTTGTCCTGAAAAATGTCCTATTAATGTCCTGACATTCTGCTATATATGTCCTGACATTCTGCTATATTGTTTAATCCCCGTTTAAGACTTTGACGGTGGCATATTTGCTTTGGGTAAGACCCTGCATTATGGTGAGAGAGGAGGCTGTTACTACATTTATAGTCTTCCAGGAGAAACAGACTAGCAAATGCTCAAAAGTGCTTAAGGGAGAGATAGGCATGGAATGCTGTGGAAGCGTAGAGGCCGTCTACCTAAAGGAACAGGGAAGAGAGGCTGAAAGGCTTCCTAGAGCATACAAAGAACTGGTTGAGTCTTAAAACAGTGAATAAGAGTTAATCAATAGTGACCGAGAGGAAGAGGGTTCCATGTAGACGGAATAACAGAAGGTATTACAGATCTGTGAAGCAAGAGGGTACATTTGGAGAACTGTAATTAGTCCATTGTGGCTGGATGGAATGTGACATGAAGATAGAAGGAAGGCCAGAGAAATTCTGTAGGACACAGGTGAAGAAGGACCTTGTGCTAAGAGTTTGGATTTTATCATGAAGGCAATTGGAACCAATCAAACGGGGTTAAGCGGATGTGTGATATAAAATGTGTATATCAGAGGGATTATTTGGGAGCAGTGATGAAAGATGGCTTTGATGAGACTAGAGGCAGAGACAATTTAGGGCCAGTTACGGAAATCCAGGTGAGAAGAGACAAGGGCTGAACTATTGTAGTGAATAAAAGAGGATGGAATTATATCACTATTAATATAACAGAGGCTGCTATGATTGCATAATTGTTTGGCACTTCATACTCATTAAGTATTCAAGATTCATTTGTTAATATTTAATCTATTCTTCTCCATAGTATTTTTTAAAAATCTATTATTAAAGTTGATCTGCAGGCAATTCATATTTAGGTAAAAGCATCTTTTTAGATTTAACCAGGCATCCAAAAAAAAAAGAAACCACTCTATAAGCAAAATAAAAATACTAATAGAAATAGAAATATTTTCAACATAGATCTTAAAAAGTAAGTTTCTTACATATGTAAAGAGCTATAATGAGCTATTAGGATGAAAAAAATAGCCCTATTTAAAATTGGCTAATTCATATGATTAGACTCTTCAAAAACACAGAAGTAAAAATATCCAAAAAGCAGATTAAAATATTGAGCTTTCTTGATTATAAGAGAAAAGACAGATAAAAATGAGACATCACCTTCATTTGTCACATTGTCAAAGGTTAAAAAAAATGAGACCTAGTATTGACAAAGGAATTGTGTTTTATCAAATGGTCATTTATATACTGCTGGTAGGAGTGTGAATTAATCCAATGCTTTGGAAAGCAGTTTGATAACATGAATTTAAAACTTTAATCATATTAATACACTTGACCCAATAATTCCCCCTTTAGGAATTTATCATAAGGAAGTAATCAGATAACGTTTATCAGGATATAGCTACAAGGATATTTATTGAATTATTATAAATAATAGTTTTAGTAGAAAACTTTTGGACTGTCTACCTAGCTCATAGTGACTGATTTTATGGATTGTCTTACTTCCAACGGAGGGGCCTCCAGCAGTGATTTTGTACCACGTGGCAGCCTTCCTCCACCCCCACCACAGTGATCATAACTAAGTTGGTACTCACCTCAGCTGAGCCAGTCAGGTTTCCTTCCCTGGGAATTTAGACGACAGAGAGAACGACAGAGAGGAAATAGTACCTCTGTCAAATTGAACTTCTCATTGTCTCCTGAATAGTCCGTGTATTCTTTTTTCAAAAGGAGAAGAATGCTGAGAACAGAAAGGAGAAGCATGGGATAGCAAAATGCTTTCTAAAGTAGATGACTTAGGGAATCTATACAGTAATAGCTTGTAGACGCATCACTCCAATCTCTGCCTCTGTCCTCCTATGGTGCTCTCCCTGTGTGTCTGTGTCTCTTTTCCTCTTATAAGGACATCAGCCATTAGATTAAGAGCCCACTCTACCCCAGTATGACCTCATCTTAACTAACTACATCGGCAATGACCTTATTTCCAAATAAGGTCACATTCTGAGGTACTGGGGGTTATGACTTCAAAATATCTTTTAGGGATCACAGTTGAGCCTATTACACATGACTCCAACAAACCTTGAACTCTTATTCAGATGTTGTACAATCTCATATTTAACTCTCTGAACCCTTTCACTTAGGTGGTCAAATCCTACACATCAGATGTTGGAAAGTTCTGTGATTCTAGAGCCTGCATTTTTCATAATGAGCCCTTTCTCATTGTGCCATTATTTTTACTTTGAGAACACTTTTATTTATTTGCCAGAGGGATAGATGCTTGGCCGATGGAGGGAGAGTGGAGTTGATGACTTGTCTGTTGTGTAAATAGACTTTTAATGAATAAGCATCACATCCCACTTATTCCCTCTGTTGTACCTGGCGTTTCCCAGCTAAAAGCTTCTCTGGGATTCTGAGGAACTGATTAGTGCCCTTGGCTGTATCACTCACCATGTTCTCTGGGCAGTAGCTTCCTCTTACTGGCTTCATTCATTACCCTTTCTTTATCCATTCTCTAACTTCCAAATATTGGTTGAAATCTTTCATTTGCTTAGGGGCTCCCTCATTATTTCCACCATCTTAAGTTTTATTTATGTGGATGTTATTTTTCTGTCATCATTTTCACGGGATGTGGTTCCAATAGGGAATGGGGAAAACTATGTGTTCATAGCCATCTAAAAATGTGTATATACGTACTTAGTTTTTTGATAGATATTACTAAATTAGTTTTCCTTTTATATTTCTCAATTCTTTTTCTTAGTTCTTGCATTGAAACTTGAATATAATGTTGTTAGTGGTCATCCTTATCTTATCTTATTTAGGTGGAAATGCTGCTAATATTTCATCATTAAATATGATTTTTGCTGTAGATTAGTATCCTTTATGAGACTGAGAAATTTTCTTAATATTTCTGCTGAGTTTTTAAAAATCTGTGATGGGTTTTGACCTTATTCAGTTATCTTGGTGGTATCTGTTGAGCTGATGGAGCTTCCTCCTTTAATATGTTAATGTAGTGAATTATATTAACATAGTTCCTAATTCAGAATCATTCATGGATTCCTGGGATGAACGTTTCTTGCTCAAGATGTATTATTATTTTACTGCATTGCTGGATTAATTTGCTAACATGTCATTTCAGATATTTCATCTGTGAGCATAAGTAAATTTGGCCTACCCTCCCCCCCTTCTTTTTAGATACCAAATGCCATCCTAGTTTGGTGTTGGTAGCAGGATTATGCTAGATTTTTGGAACAAACTGGAGGAGTTTCGTCCTTTTCTAAATGCTGATACAAATTATATAGCATAAAAATGATCATTTCTTTGAGATTTGTTAGGACTCAGACAAAATTATCTGAATCAGATGCTGTTGTTTTGAGGAGTAGAACTTTTCCATTTCTTTTGTAAATATCAGTCTCTTCAGGTTTTCTACATGTTCTTGAGTCATTTAAAAGTATTTAAAATATTATAAAATATATCATTCAGAACTAAAACATAACAAATATATGTATTCATCCTACCTCCATCAAATCCAAACCTTTTTTTACTTGCTTAATTTTTTAAAAAGAACTAAAGGATTAGAGATGTACTTGAAATCCCTAACATTCTTCCTCCCAATTCTATTCCTTTCATTCTCTCCCCGCACATATCATTATTCTGAATTTGGTGCTTATAATTCCCATGCATGTTTTATACTTTACATACATATGTATTCTTAGATAACATATAGCATTGTTTTGAATGTTTTCAAAATTTATACAAATACAATTATATGCCATGTATTTTTCTGTATCTTCCTTGTTTTCCTCGTCTTTAGTTTTAACCTAGTTTCTTCATTTAAACCACCGTGTAACATATCTTTCATGAATGCACCAAATTTTTTTTTATCCATTCTTTCTTGGTGAATATTTAGGAAATTTTTACACAGATATTCATGTCTCCTGGAACTCCTGGCACAGTTATTCATGTCTCCTAGAACTCCTGTATCAGAGTTTCTATAAAATATGTAACTATAAATGTAATTGTTGGTCCCCGAAAAAAGTGCTCTTCAGCTTTGCCAGATTCTGGCAAAAAAAATTTTTTCCACAGTATTTATATAAATTTATATTCCCTTAAGCAATATGAAGTTTCTTGTTTCTTCACATCTTTATCCACATTTGGTATTTTCACATTTTTTTCTTTTTTTTATTGAATGGAAGATTCTTTAGATTCTATAAAGGTTATTTTTTTTTATTTTTATTTTTTTGCAGTATGCGGGCCTCTCACTGTTGTGGCCTCTCCCGTTGCGGAGCACAGGCTCCGGACGCGCAGGCTCAGTGGCCATGGCTCACGGGCCCAGCCGCTCCGCGGCATGTGGGATCCTCCCGGACCGGGGCACGAACCCGTCGTCCCCTGCATCGGCAGGCGGACTCTCAACCACTGCGCCACCAGGGAAGCCCGAGGTTATTTTTACATTTTTAATTTTTTCAATCTAGTGAATGTGAAATGGTATCACATTTTAATTTGCATTTTATTGATCACCAGTTATTCAGATTGTTATTCTATGAGTTGCTTCTTCCCATCATTTATTTTCTATTTCATTTTGGCTTTTATCTTTACTAGTTTCATCTACTTTAATTGGATTTATTTAATAAATTTATTTATTTGTTTTTTAATTAATTAATTAATTATTTTTGGCTGTGTTGGGTCTTCGTTGCTGCACATGGGCTTTCTTCAGTTGCAGCGAGCGGGGACTGCTCTTCAATGCGGTGCACGGGTTTCTCATTGCAGTGGCTTCTCTTGTTGCAGAGCACGGGCTCTAGGTGCATGGGCTTCAGTAGTTGTGGCACACGGGCTTCAGTATTGTGGCACACGGGCTCAGTAGTTGTGGTTTGCAGGCTCTAGAGCGCAGGCTCAGTAGTTGTGGTGCACGGGCTTAGCTGCTCCACGGCATGTAGGATCTTCCTGGACCAGGGCTCGAACCCATGTGCCCTGCATTGGCAGGTGGATTCTTAACCACTGTGCCACCCAATGCAGCCAAAAATAAATAAATAAATTTATTTTAAAAAAATTGTTAGTCTTTAATTTTATTGCATTGTGATTAGGATAAATCATTACTTTTTGAAACTCCTTGGGATTTTCTTTCAAAATATATGACTGTTTCATTTGTGTTTGAAAAGTAGGTATAAGTCTTACATGTACTATTATATCTAGCTTTTTAAAATTGCTTTTAGATATTAATTAATTTGAAAATAAATTTTATAAATATACATTAAAAATAAAGAAACAAGATACACTGAACACCTATGTAGCTTAATACAAGTAATAGAATAATTCTATTATGTTTGAAATACACTTTATACCTCATCCCAATCTCATCTCCTTTACTCCCCCTTCAGAAATAAATACCTTGAATTTTTTTCTTTAGCATGCCTTTGCCATTCAGATGTTTTATTCCTAAACAACGTTGGTTTTGTGTTTTTGGACTTATACTAGTGAAATCATACTGTATATATTCTTCTGCAGTTTGCTTTCTTTTCACTTAACATTACATTCCTGAGATTATCCATGCAGCTATGCATAGCTGTAATGAATTTATTTTCACTGTGATAGAGTATTTAATTGTATAAATAGTTTATAATTTATCCATTTTACTGTTGATAGTATTTGGATTGTGTCAGATCTTTTGCTAGTCCATAACAGTGGTGCTGTGAATGTTCTTTTACATGTCTTTTGGTACACGTTCACAGCGGTTTCTTTAGAATATATACCTAAAGTGGAATTCCATGATCATAGGGTTAGTGCATCTTTCACTTTCCAAGATGATGTTAAATTGTTTTCCAAAACAATTATAATAATTTACACTCCAACTAGCATTTTATACTCTACTGGGCTCTTTATGATGTGTACTTTCAAGCCTTCACCTATTTTTTCTATTGGATTATTTGTCTTTCCTCTTTTAATGAAATATATAAATTCTTTATATCTATTGGACTTTAAACTTTTTTCAGTTATATGCATAGCAATACCTTCTCCAAGTTTGTGATATGTCTATTTCTCTTTCTTTATAGTAGCTTTTGATTAATAGAAATTCTTAATTATAATATAATTAATAAAATGTAACAGTATTATTACTGATAGTAATTTATTCATATTACTATTATCAACACTAATGGCTTGTGCCTTTCATATCTTATTTAAGAATTTCTTCCCTAACCCTAGGTGGTAAAGATAGTCTTGTATATATGTTGAATTTAACAAATAAGTAAATATATGTGAAGCTCATAGAACAGTACCTGTCATATTAAAGTGTTCCATAAATTAGCTATATTAATATTATCAATTTAATCTTATTTTGTCAATTCTTAGATGCACATTTTTCACATTTTTGCATCTGTGGTAGGCTGAATAATGCTCCCCCCACACCCCAGCAAAGATATACAGGTCCTAACCTGGAACTAAGTTTACTTTGCAAATGTGATTAAATTAAGGATTTTGAGATGGTGAGATTACCCTGGGTTATCTGGGTGGGCCCTAAATTAGCAAGTGTCTTTATAAGAGAGAGGCAGAGGGAGGTTTGACTGCAGTGACAGAAGGGAGAAGGCAGTGTGACAATGGAAGTAGAGAGAAATTTGAAAATGCTATGCTGTTGGCTTTGAAGATGAAGGGAAAGGCCACGAGCTAAGGAATACAGCTCTAGAAGATGGAAAAGGCAAGGAAATGTGTTCTCCTCTAGAACCTCTGGAGGGAACATGGCCCTGACCATGCTTTGGTTTTGGCCCGTTGAAACTGATTTCAGACTTCTAGCCTCCAGAAATATAAGAGGATAAATGCATGTTGTTTTAAGCACCATGTTTGTGGTAATTTGTTACAGCAGCCATAGGAAATTAATACAGCCTTATAATTGACAGATTTTATAATCCCTGCCAGCCAGGCCACAAGTCATGATATAGTTATTACCTTTGAATACAGGGTCTTGGTTGTTATTCCTGATCTCATTACTGGACAGCTGCAATCCTTTGACATTTCCAACAATAGACTATTTAAGAACTATATGGAAAATGACTATAAATCCTGGGTATTGTCTGAAATATTCTGTTGACCCTTTTTTATAACTCAAGGAAATGTTAACATCAAAATTTGCAAAATGGATGCCAGTGGCTTGGGAGATATACTGATAACATGGAATATTCTTTAAGAAATGCTTTGATCACCAATGTTCCTGATGGCAATGTGCAGACAATAGGCATGGAAGTCAAGGATGAAGCCAAAAACTCTTTGTAAGATTCAGGCTCTGAATATGAAAACATTTTAGAAATATTTTAATCAGCTTATTTCTCTCAAATTTTCTTTCTTATGCATGAACATGAAATCTGTGTTTAAGTAAGTTTATAATAGTATAAGATGAAAAACGCTAGTTAGTAAGAAAACATTGTCCTATAGTTTAATTGGCATGTTTTTCCTGTCTTAAGGTAGTGGTGCATCATAGAATTGTTGGCATCTGAGATTCTCTGAAATTTAGTGTTGTTGTTGTTATTATTAATAACTTGTACCTTTTATGTCTTTTTTAAGGAATTCTTTCCTACCCATAGGTTATAAAGATAATCTCTGGGACTTCCCTGGTGGCGCAGTGGTTAAGAATCCGCCTGCCGATGCAGGGGACACGGGTTCAGTCCCTGATCCGGGAAGATCCCACATGCCGCGGAGCAACTAAGCCTGTGAACCACAACTACTGAGCCCACGTGCCGCATCTACTGAAGCCCACATGCTCTAGAGCCCATGCTCCGCAACAAGAGAAGCCACCACAGTGAGAAGCCCGCGCACCACAACAAAGGTTAGCCCCTGTTCGCCACAACTAGAGAAAGCCTGTGCACCGCAATGAAGACCCAACACAGCCAAAAAAAAATTTTTTTTAATTTTTTTAATCATTAAAAAAAGATAATCTCTGATATTGTGTTCTAAAAATATTATAGTTTACCCTTTATATTTAGATTCTGAATTCACTAAGAATTGATTTTTGTAAGGTAGGGATCCAATTTAGTTACTTTTCATATGAATAACAAAGTACCATTTATCAGAAAAAGCTATCTATCCTTTTTTCACTGCTCCTTTTTACCAGCTATATTGTAGGTCAAGTTTTCACTTATTCATGGGTCTGTTTCTGGGTTATTTTATTTCACTGGCTACATTTTTTATCTCTACGTTAGTAAGATACATTTTAATTATTAGGGATTTATAATAATTATTTATATTTTGTATGGCAAGTCCTCCCATCTAGTTCTTCAGAATCACCTTGTCAATTTTCCCCTCTTCCCAAAACACTTTTAGGATTTTGGTTGGAATTTATCAGATCTACAGATTAATTTGGGGAGAACTGGCATCTTCACAGCACTGAGTCCATGACTGTGATACAGCCCTCCATTTATTCAATTATTCTATAATATTACTCAGTGAAGTTTAATAATATTCTCTTCCAAGGTCTTAGATGTATTTTGCTAAATTTATTCCTAAATACTTCATATTTTTCATGCTACTGTGAGATCATTTTTTAAATTGCATTTTTTAACATTGTTGCTGACGTGTAAAAATTCAACTGATTTTTCTACATTGGCTTTGTATCCAGAAACATATTATTCACCTTAATTCTAATATTTTGTGGTATATTCTTTTGCCTTTACTATGTTAACACATCATATGATCTGAAAATAGTGACTGTTTCTTCCTTCTGTTTCTTGTTTTTCTGTGTCACCTAAGACCTCTAGTTCCATATCGAATAGAAGTGATGATAGTGGCAACCTTAGTCTTGTTCATAAAATTGGAGGGAATACTTTGAATGCTTCACCATAAGATTTTTAAAAATTAATTTTTTTTTTTTGGCTGTGTTGGGTCTTCATTGCTTCTTAAGTTTTGTGGGTTTTTTCTTTTTAACATCTTTATTGGAGTATAATTGCTTTACAATGGTGTGTTAGTTTCTGCTTTATAACAAAGTGAATCAGCTATACATATACATATATCCCCATATCTCTTCCCTCTTGCCTCTCCCTCCCTCCTACCCTCTCTATCCCACCCCTCTAGGTGGTCACAAAACACCGAGCTGATCTCCCTGTGCTATGGGGCTGCTTCCCACTAGCTATCTGTTTTACATTTGGTAGTATTTATAAGTCCATGCCACACTCTCACTTCGTCCCAGCTTACCCTTCCCCATCCCCGTATCCTCAAGTCCATTCTCTACGACGGCGTCTTTACTCCTGTCCTGCCCCTAAGTTCTTCATAACCATTTTTTTTTTAGATTCCATATATATGTGTTAGCACATGGTATTTGTTTTTCTCTTTCTGACTTACTTCACTCTGTATGACAGACTCTAGGTCCATCCACCTCACTACAAATAACTCAGTTTCATTTCTTTTTATGGCTGAGTAATATTCCACTGTATATATGTGCCACATCTTCTCCATCCATTCATCTGTTGATGGACACTTAGGTTGCTTCCATGTCCTGGCTATTGTAAATAGAGCTGCAATGAACATTGTGGTACATGACTCTTTTTGAATTATGGTTTTTCAGGGTATATGCCCGGTAGTGGGATTGCTGGGTCGTATGGTAGTTCTATTTTTAGTTTTTTAAGGAACCTCCATACTGTTCTCCATAGTGGCTGCATCAATTTACATTCCCACCAACAGTGCAAAAGGGTTCCCTTTTCTCCTACACCCTCTCCAGCATTTATTGTTTCTAGATTTTTTGATGATGGCCATTCTGACTGGTGTGAGGTGATACCTCATTGTAGTTTTGATTTGCATTTCTCTAATGATTAGTGATGCTGAGCATTCTTTTATGTGTTTGTTGGCAATCTGTATATCTTCTTTGGAGAAATGTCCACTTAGATCGTCTGCCCACTTTTGGATTGGGTTGTTTGTTTTTTTTTGATATTGAATTGCATGAGCTGCTTGTAAATTTTGGAAATTAATCCTTTGTCAGTTGCTTCATTTGCAAATATTTTCTCCCATTCTGAGGGCTGTCTTTTTGTCTTGTTTATGGTTTCCTTTGCTGTGCAAAAGCTTTTAAGTTTCATTAGGTCCCATTTGTTTATTTTTGTTTTTATTTCCATTTCTCTAGGAGGTGGGTCAAAAAGGATCTTGCTGTGATTTATGTCATAGAGTGTTCTGCCTATGTTTTCCTTTAAGAGTTTTATAGTGTCTGGCCTTACACTTAGGTCTTTAATCCATTTTGAGTTTATTTTTGTGTATGTTGTTAGAGAGTGTTCTAATTTCATTCTTTTACATGTAGCTGTCCAGTTTCCCCAGCACCATTTATTGAAGAGGCTGTCTTTTCTCCATTGTATATTCTTGCCTCCTTTATCAAAAATAAAGTGACCATATATGCATGGGTTTATCTCTGGGCTTTCTATCCTGTTCCATTGATCTATATTTCTGGTTTTGTGCCAGTACCATACTGCCTTGATTACTGTAGCTTTGTAGTATAGTCTGAAGTCCAGGAGTCTGATTCCTCCAGCTCTGTATTTCTTTCTCAAGATTGCTTTGGCTATTCGGGGTCTTTTGTGTTTCCATACAAATTGTGAAATATTTTGTTCTAGTTCTGTGAAAAATGCCATTGGTATTTTGATAGGGATTGCATTGAATCTGTAGTTTGCTTTGGGTAGTATAGTCATTTTCACAATGTTGATTCTTCCAATCCAAGACATGGTATATCTCTCTGTCTGTTTGTATCATCTTTAATTTCTTTCATCAGTGTCTTACAGTTTTCTGCATACAGGTCTTTTGTCTCCTTAGGTACGTTTATTCCTAGGTATTTTATTCTTTTTGTTACAATGGTAAATGGGAGTGTTTCCTTAATTTCTCTTTCAGATTTTTCATCATTAGTGTATAGGAATGCAAGAGATTTCTGTGCATTAATTTTGTATCGTGCTACTTTACCAAATTCTTTGATTAGCTCTAGTAGTTTTCTGGTAGCATCTTTAGGGTTCTCTATGTATAGTATCATGTCATCTGTAAACAGTGACAGCTTTACTTCTTTTCTGATTTGGATTCCTTTTATTTCTTTTTCTTCTCTGATTGCTGTGGCTAAAACTTCCAAAACTATGTTGAATAATAGTGGTGAGAGTAGAAAACCTTGTGTTGTTCATGATCTTAGAGGAAATGGTTTCAGTTTTTCACCACTGAGAATGATATTGGCTTTGGGTTTGTCTTATAGGATGGAATGTCCTATAAATATCAATTAAGTCCATCTTGTTTAATGTATCATTTAAAGTTTGTGTTTCCTTATTTATTTTCATTTTGGATGATCTGTCCATTGGTGAAAGTGGGGTGTTAAAGTCCCCTACTATGACTGTGTTACTGTCGATTTCTCCTTTTATGGCTGTTTGCATTTGCCTTATGTATTGAGGTGCTCCTATGTTGGGTGCATAAATATTTACAATTGTTATGTCTTCTTCTTGGATTGATTCCTTGATCATTATGTAGTGAGTGTCCTTCTTTGTCTCTTGTAATAGTCTTTATTTTAAAGTCTATTTTGTCTGATATGAGAATTGCTACTCCAGCTTTCTTTTGATTTCCATTTGCATGGAATATCTTTTTCCATCCCCTCACTTTCAGTCTGTATGTGTCCTAGGTCTGAAGTGGGTCTCTTGTAGACAGCATATATACAGGTCTTGTTTTTGTATCCATTCAACCAGTCTATGTCTTTTGGTTGGAGCATTTAATCCATTTACATTTAAGGTAGTTATTGATATGTATGTTCCTGTTACCATTTTCTTGATTGTTTTGGGTTTGTTATTGTAGGTCTTTTCCTTCTCTTGTGTTTCCAGTGTAGTGAAGTTCCTTTAGCATTTGTTGTAAAGCTGGTTTGGTGGTGCTGAATTCTCTTAGCTTTTGCTTGTCTGCAAAGGTTTTAACTTCTCCATCGAGTCTGAATGAGATCCTTTCTGGGTAGAGTAATCTTGGTTGTAGGTTTTTCCCTTTCATCACTTTTAATATGTCCTGCCACTCCCTTTTGGCTTGCAGAGCTTCTGCTGAAAGATCAGCTGTTACTTATCGGGATTCCCTTGTATGTTATTTGTTGTTTTTCCCTTGCTGCTTTTAATATTTTTTCTTTGTGTTTAATTTTTGATAGTTTGATTAATATGTGTCTTGGCGTGTTTCTCCTTGAATTTATCTGGTATGGGACTCTCTACGCTTCCTGGACTTGATTGACTACTTCTTTTCCCATATTACTGATGATACCCATTCTAACTGGTGTGAGGTGATACCTCATTGTAGTTTTTTGTTTGTTTGTTTGTTTTGTTTTGCAGTATGCAGGCCTCTCACTCTTGTGGCCTCTCCCATTGTGGAGCACAGGCTCTGGACACACAGGCTCAGCGGCCATGGCTCACGGGCTCAGCCGCTCCGTGACATGTGATATCCTCCCAGACCAGGGCACGAACCCGCGTCCCCTGCATCGGCAGGTGGACTCTCAACTACTGCGCCACCAGGTAAGCCCCCCTTTCTTTTTCTCTTCTTCTTCTTGGACCCCTATAATTTGAATGTTGGTGCATTTAATGTTGTCCCATAGGTCTGTAAGAGTATCCTCAATTCTTTTCATTCTTTTTTCTTTATTCTGCTCTGCAGTAGTTATTTCCACTATTTTATCTTCCTGGTCACTTATCCATTCTTCTGCCTCAGTTATTCTGCTATTGATTCCTTCTAGAGAATTTTAAATTTCATTTATTGTGTTGTTCATCATTGTTTGTTTGCTCTTTAGTTCTTCTAGGTCCTTGTTAAATGTTTCTTGTATTTTCTCCATTCTATTTCCAAGATTTTGGATCATCTTTACTATCATTATTCTAAATTCTTTTTCAGGTAGACTGCCTATTTCGTCTTCATTTGTTTGGTCTGGTGGGTTTTTACCTTGCTCCTTCATCTGCTGTGTGTTTCTCTGTCTTCTCATTTTGCTTAACTTACTGTGTTTGGGGTCTCCTTTTTGCAGGCTACAGGTTTGTAGTTCCCATTGTTTATGGTGTCTGTCCCCAGTGGCTAAGGTTGTTTCAGTGGGTGTGTAGGCTTCCTGGTGGAGGGGACTCATGCCTGTGTTCTGGTGGATGAGGCTGGATCTTGTCTTTCTCGTGGGCAGGACTGCGTCTAGTGGTGTGTTTTGGGGTGTCTGTGAACTTATTATGATTTTAGGCAGCCTCTCTGCTAATGGGTGGGGTTGTGTTCCTGTCTTGCTAGTTGTTTGGCATAGGGTGTCCAGCACTGTAGCTTGCTGGTCTTTGAGTGGAGCTGGGTCTTAGCGTTGAGATGGAGATCTCTGGGAGAGCTTTTGCCGTTTTGATATTATGTGGAGCCGGGAGGTCTCTGGTGGGCCAATGTCGACTCTCCCACCTCAGAGGCACAGGCCTGACACCTGGCTGGAGCACCAAGACCTTGTCAGCTGCACAGCTCAGAAGAAAAGGGAGAAAGAAAGAAAGGAAAGAAAGGAAAGAAAGAAAGAAGGAAAGAAAGAAAGAAAGAGAGAGAGAGGGAGAGGGAGGGAGGGAGGGAGGGAGGGAGAGAGAGAGAGAAGAAAGAAAGAAAGAAAAAATAAAATAAAGTTACTAAAATAAAAAATAATTATTAAAAATAGAAAAATTTAAAAGTAATTAAAAAAGACAAAAGAAAGAAGAAAGCAACAAAACCGAAAAACAAATCCACCACTGATAACAAGTGCTAAAAACTATACTAAAAAAAAAAAAAACCGACAGACAGAACCCTAGGACAAATGGTAAAAGCAAAGCTATACAGACATAATCACACAAAGAAGCATAAACATACACACTCACAAAAAGAGAAAAAGGAAATATATATATATAAAGAAAGGAGGAACCAAATCAATAAACAAATCTACCAATGATAATAAACTCTAAATACTAAACGAAGATAAACCTAAAGCCAGGAACAAATTAGATGCAGGAAGCAAACCCCAAGTCTACAGTTGCTCCCAGAGTCCACCATCTCAGTTTTGGGATGATTCACTGTCTATTCAGGTATTCCAGAGATGCAGGGTACATCAAGTTGATTGTGGAGCTTTAATCTGCTGCCCCTGAGGCTGCTGGGAGAAATTTCCCTTTCTCGTCTGTTCGCAAAGCTCCTGGGGTTCACAAGAAAGCTTTGGATTTGGCCCTGTTAAAGGAGCAGCTGATTCGGGGGCTCTGGCTCACTCAGGCCGGGGGGAGGGAGGGGTACCAAGTGCGGGGCGAGCCTGCGGCGGCAGAGGCCGGCGTTATGTTGCACCAGCCTGAGACGCCGTGTGTTCTTCCGCGGAAGTTGTCCCTGGATCACGGGACCCTGGCAGTGGCGGGCTGCACAGGCTCCCAGGCGGGGAGGTGAGGGCAGTGACCTGTGCTTGCACACAGGCTTCTTGGTGGCTCCAGCAGCAGCCTTAGTGTCTCATGCCCGTCTCTGGTATCTGCACTGATAGCCATGGCTCGCACCCATATCTGGAGCTCGTTTAGGCGGTGCTCTGAAACGCACCCGGAAACAGTGGTCTCTTGCCTCTTCGGCAGCTCCAGACTTTTTCCCGGACTCCCGCTTGGCTGGCTGTGGCACACTAGCCCTCTTCACGCTGTCTTCACGCAGCCAACCCCAGTCCTCTCCCTGGGGTCTGACCTCCGAAGCCCGAGCCTCAGCTCCCAGCCCCCGCCCATCCCGGCGGCTGAGCAGACAAGCCTCTCGGGCTGGTGAGTGCTGGTCGGCACCGGGAATCTCTCCACTTGCCCTCTGCACCCCTGTTGCTGTGCTCTCCTCCGTGGCTCTGAAGCTTCCCTCCCCCCCTCCCCGCCCAGCCCCGGTCTCCGCCAGTGAAGGGGCTTCCTAGTGTGTGGAAACTTTCCCTCTTTCACGGCTCCCTCCCAGAGGTGCAGGTCCCGTCCCTAATCTTTTGTCTCTGTTTTTCCTTTTCTCTTTTGCTCTACCCAGGCACGTGGGGGAGTTTCTTGCCTTTTGGGAGATCTGAGGTCTTCTGCCAGCTTTCAGTAGGTGTTCTGTAGGAGCTGTTCCACATGTAGATGTATTTCTGATGCATTTGTGGGGAGGAAGGTGATCTCCACGTCTTACTCCTCTGCCATCTTGAAGGTCTGTAACTTCTTAAGTTGTATGACGTTTTGTTCTCTTAAGTTGTATGACATTTTGTTCTCATTCTTGGATCACTTGCTCTGGGGGAAGCCAACTGCCCTGCTGGGGGCACACTCAGCAGCCCTATTGTGATCATCTTTTCAAAATCATTTAATGTTATAAATTTCCTTTCAGGTACTGCTTTAGCTGTGTCACATGTGTGGTGTATTTATGTCACTCAGTTCTACATATTTTTGAATTCTAGAGAATATATACTTTGTAATGTTGGGTATCTTCTAGGTATGTCCATTAGATTAAATTGTGAATTACATTGTTCAGAATTGTTAAAACTTCTTGATGAATTGATCTTCTTTATCTTAAGTAATGCTTTTTTGCTTTAAAGTTTATTTGTCAGATATTAATATAGTTGTTGTTAGTGTTGGCCTGGTATTTTTTTTTCCATCTTTTTACTTCAAAACTTTCTGTGTCCTTATGATTTATGTCTCTCTTATAAAACCTCATATAGATAAATTTACTTTTAATCAATCTATCTTTGCTTTAACTGGGATTGTTTAATCCATTTACTGTGATTACCAACATATTTGAATTTCCTTCTATGTGATTTTTATCTGTTCCACCTTCCCCACATGTATCTTTTTCTATCTTTTCTTGCCTCTTTTAAAGGGATTGAATATTTTTTCATTCCTTATTTCCCTGTAGTAACTTAGAAATCATACACTTTCTCTATTCTTTTAGTGTTTACCCTTGAAATTTTATTATCCTTATTTAACTTTTCAAAGTCCCAAGGTATCAACTTTTCAAAGTCCCAAGGTAATCAGTGTAAACCACACCTGCCAATAAAAGACTGCAGAAGGGCTTCCCTGGTGGCGCAGTGGTTGAGAGTCCACCTGCCGATGCAGGGTACACAGGTTCGTGCCCCGGTCTGGGAAGATCCCACATGCCGCGGAGCTGCTAGGCCTGTGAGCCATGGCTGCTGAGCCTGCGGGTCTGGAGCCTGTGCTCCGCAATGGGAGAGGCCACAACAGTGAGAGGCCCGTGTACTGCAAAAAAAAAAAAAGACTGTAAAAAACTTTGACTCCAATTATCTTCCTTCCAATTTATATGCTATTATTTTCATGCACTTTAATTCTGTCTTGTTTTATTTAAACCCCATAAGACATTGTCATTATTATTTAATCTAGTTATTGCTTTTTTAGAGTCATCCACGTATTTACCACTTTCTTTGCTAATTATTTTATCTGTGGTCTCAAAAAACAGATCATTTTCCTTCTACCTGCATAACAACCTTTAGAATTCCTGTAGTGTGTTGGCAAACTCAGTTTTTGTTTGAAATATTTTTGTTTCATTCTTGTTTTTGAAAGATAGCTTTACTAAATATATATTCTAGGTTTATAATTATTTTATTTGAGCATATATTATTGTTTTCTGGCTTCCATTGTTCCTTCTGAAATGTCAGCTGTAAATCTAATAATCTTTCTTTTGAAAGTAGTGACTTTCTGTCTGCTTTTAAGACAGTCTTTTTGTCTTGGGTGTTCTGCAGCTACACTATGCTGTTTCTAAAGGTGGGTTTCTTTTCTCTTTTTTTTTTTTGGCCACACTACTTGCAGAATCTTAGGTCCATGACCAGGGATCAGCAGTGAAGGTGCAGAGTCCTAACCACTGGACCACCAGGGAATTCCCAAAGGTGGGTTTCTTTTTTAAAAAATTTATTTTATTGACATATACAGCAAAGTGATTTAGTTATACATATTTATGCATTCTTTTCCTATGCTTTTATATTATGGTTTATCACAGGATATTGAATATAGTTCCCTGTGCTATAGAGTAGGACCTTGTTGTTTATCCATTCTCTATATGATAGTTTGCATCTGCTAATCCCAGACTCTCAATCCATCACTCCCCTCCCCCTCCCTTGGCAACCACATGTCTGTTCTCTATGTCTGTGAGTCTGTTTCTGTTTCACAGATAAGTTCATTTGTGTCATATTTTAGATTCCACAAATAAGTGATATTTGTCTTTCTCTTTCTGACTTACTTCACTCAGTATGATAATCTCTAGGTCCATCTGTGTTGTTGCAAATGGCATTATTTCATTCTTTTTTATGGCTGAGTAGTACTCTATTGTGTGTGTGTGTGTGTGTGTGTGTGTGTATACATTACATCTTCTTTATCCATTTATCTGTCGATGGACATTTAGCTTGCTTCCATGTCTTGGCTACTGTAAATAATTATGCCACATTCTAGAATATCGTCTAGTTTAAAGGTTCCTCAGTTCTGTTTACTTTTTCCCTATCTCAACTTTGAAGAGCTTTACCCCCAAAGCTCACTTTTAGTCTTAATAAGTTCTCACTAAAGTGTGCTTTCACTGTTATCCATTCAACCTTCTTCTGGGTTGTTAGAATCCTAGTCCTTGTGCCTGTAACATGCTTTGTGTGGAGTTTAAGCTAAACCACAGATGGGCCAGTCAAGTTTAGGAGCTTTCCTAGGACCTGTGTCCTTTAGCTATTTCACTTCTCATTTGAACTTACAGATTCTTGAAAAGTCCAAGGATTTTCACAAAAGTCTCTTATAAAAACACATGTAGAACCTATCAAAAAAGAGATTAAGAAAGAGGTGGGGGTGACATGAGGACTGCTCTTTTTAAGGCAGGTACTTATAAGTTGAGGTTTTCTTATGTAGGCATTATTTCAAGCAGTAGTGTTTGTGTCCAATATTGGGCTCACAGATGAAGCCTGAGACAGAGAATTTGACAAGGACAAAAGAGAACAAAAATGTTAGAAAATGTGAAGAGTAAAACTCGTGTTAAGAGGGCCTAATAACAAATTTATTCCTGACTATAAAAAGACAATTTAATGATTCCATTGAGGACCAAATGGGAAAAGACAGCAATTGCTTTAGAAAGGATTTAGTCTGGATATTAGGAAGACCGTTCTGACAACTAAAAGATATTGGATGCTGGAATTCATTTTCAGAAAAATGGTGAGATCTTCTCTGGAGATATTTAAAGAGAGTACAAT
Source organism: Lipotes vexillifer (assembly GCF_000442215.2). Classification (NCBI taxonomy): domain Eukaryota; kingdom Metazoa; phylum Chordata; class Mammalia; order Artiodactyla; family Lipotidae; genus Lipotes; species Lipotes vexillifer. The sequence continues at coordinate 1,005,860 of NW_006798383.1, read as the reverse complement.
CTGCTCTCCTTTCAAACTGCTTGAAGGTGGTTCATTCATTCATTCAACACATATATAATGAGTGGCTGTGTTGTTCTAGATGCTATTCTATGCACAGGGATACAGCTCTCAAAAAGTAGGAATGAACTCTTTGTCATAGGACTTACATTACAGAGGTGGTGATGGTGGGGGAGATGGATAATGAATAAATGACAAAGCAATTTCAGATGACACGTGCCATAAAGCAAGATAATTAATAAGAAATGACTAGAGAGCTACTTTAGATCAGGTGGTGATGGAAGGCATTTCTGAAGAGGGGATGTATGAAATGAGACATGAAAGACAGGAAAGAGGTATCTTGCACGGATCCACAGAGGAGCAGTCCAGTGAATGGAACAGTAGGTGCAAAGGTCCAGAGGTAGGAACAAGTTGGGCAGGTTTATGGAACGAAAAGAAGACCTGTGAGGCTGAAGCATAGTAAGCAAAGATGGGGAGAATAGTTGGAGATAAGGTCAAAGAGGTAGAATAAACTAAATCAGGAAGAGCCTTCAAGATATTTGGATTTGATTCTAAGAGAAATGGGAAGGCATAGGAAGGTTTTAAGCAGGGGAGTATTGTGATATGGTTTATATTATTGAAAAATGTATTCTGGTTGTTGTGTGAAGAATGCATTAGAAGAATGATAGAATAGAAGCAGGGAAAACCATTTAGGAGACTGCTGTGGAGGTCCAGGTGGAAGACGATGGTGGCTTGGCCAATGATGTTAGCAGCAGATGTAAAAGATTTTTTCCAATACGTTGGTTCTATGATTTTCAGAGGAAATTAATTTTTTATTTCAAAAAGAAAAATAATGTAGGCATGCAAGAAACACAAACATTTAACTTTTAGTGCCTATGATTTCACAATGGCTTGTACACTTAACATCGTTTGCGGATGTGAAAGGCATTCTTTAAAACGAGAGCACTGATGAAATCAGTGTCATACTGGTGTTATGGAATGGTCTCTGTGGAGATGCATTCTCTGCTTTGTACATTGACAAAGACCTTTTTCTTCTTCTCAGTCCTCTGCAGTCATAGCATGCTTATTAGTGATAAGGCTAGAAAGATAATTTATGGCACATCATGCAGAACCTTGTATGATAGGCTAAGGACACCATATTTTATTTTGTAGGGGGAGTCATGGAAGATTTTTATGAACAGAGGAATACTTATGATTAAAAACTTGTATTAAAAATGTTAATTTGGTAGGCTTCCCTGGTGGCAGGTTGAGAGTGAGGAATACTTATGATTAAAAACTTGTATTAAAAATGTTAATTTGGTAGGCTTCCCTGGTGGCACAGTGGTTGAGAGTCCGCCTGCCGACGCAGGGGACACGGGTTTGTGCCCTGGTTCGGGAAGATCCCTCATGCCGTGGAGCGGCTAGGTCCGTGAGCCATGGCCACTGAGCCTGCGCGTCCGGAGCCTGTGCTCCACAACAAGAGAGGCCACAACAGTAAGAGGCCCGCGTACCGCAAAAAAAGAAAAAAAGTGTTAATCTGGTAAATAATGGATCAAAGCGGAGAGATCCTGGAGATAAGAAAATCACTTATACAACTCTTGCAATTACCCAGGAAAGAAATAATAAGGCTTGGGCTTCCTTGGTGGCTCGGTGGTTAAGAATCTGCCTGCCAATGAAGGGGACACCGGTTCGAGCCCTGGTCCGGGAAGATCCCACATGCTGCAGAGCAACTAAGCCCGAGTGCCACAGCTACTGAGCCTGCGCTCTAGAGCCTGTGAGCCACAACTACGGAGCTCACGAGCCACAGCTACTGAGCCCGTGTGCCACAACTACTGAAGCCCACGCACCTAGAGCCCGTGCTCTGCAACAAGAGAAGCCACCGCAGTGAGAGGCCCGCGCACTGCAATGAAGAGTAGCCCCCCGCTCACCGCAACTAGAGAGAGCCTGCGCGCAGCAACCAAAACCCAACGCAGCCATAAATAAATAAATAAGTTTTTAAAAAAAGAAGTAATAAAGCTTTACTTTAGACTAAGATAAAGATAGAGGTGGGAGAGGAAGGAACTGATGAGATGAGAAACATTTTGGAGGCTGACTTACAGCCTTCAACACAACTTACAAATGGAACTGATTGGAATTAGTAAGTGGAAGAGAAGTAGGCAAAGGTTGTTTCTGAGATTTTGAATTGGATGACTAGGACGCTGTTAAGAGAAAGTGGAGTACAGAAAAGGAGATGGTTTGGGGCAAGAAGAAATAATAATTCACAATGATGAGAATTATACTTAACATTTCTGAACTGTACACTTAAAATGGTTAAGATGATAAATTTTATGTTATGTATCTTTTTACCACAATTTTTATGAAAAAAGAGGAAACAGAATAAAGGAAAGAGTAATAAAGGCAAGCTATTCTGTGTCAGCAACAGCAATCTGCCAAAGGACAGTCTGGAGAGAGAGAGAAGAATGCCTTACTTTGGTGAATTATAGGGCAACTCAAGGCGACTGATGGTGATTATTCAGCTTAAGTCCTGCAAGAGTGAAACATGGTCTCTAATGACCATATCAGCCTGTCCAAAAGCCAGACCTCCAAGAAACTGTCTGGGGTTTTATATTGCTCTGGACTTCTGAAGAAATATGTTTCATATTTTTAAAAAATAAGCACCAAGAAATACACAAAGCTGTCCTTACTCAAGTGATCATACCTCTGCCAATGTGCTAGAGGAAGAGTGATGAAATGACACCTCACCTATGGCTTTAAATGGCTTCTTGCTTAGCCATTGCCTGTATTGTTTAGCTACCCAGGTTTTTTGAGCACCAGCCTGGATGGCTCCCTGTGAGGGTATTTTTTTGGTGTGTTTCCCACTAGTCATGGTTATCCCTTCCTTATCTGTCATTCCCTAGTCTCTCTCTCTCTTTTCTTTTTTTTTGTAATTCAGCCATATTGAGGTATAATTGACAAATAAAATTGTAAGATATTTAAAATGTACATCTTGATGATTTGACATACATATGAAAGGCTTCCTCAAATTAGTTAATTGACACATCCATCACCTCACATAGTCATCTTTTTTGTGTGTGGGAGTACACTTAAGTTCTACTCTGTTGGCAAATTTCAATTATACAATGCAGTGTTATCAACTTCTACCCCTCCCCAGCTTCCTATCACATTTTATAAGCAACCACTGATCTTTCTATCACTATAGATTAGTTTTCATTTTCTAGAATTTTATATAGATGGAATCATATACAGGATGTACTCTTTCTGTCTGTGTTATTTTATTCAGTATAATGTTTTTGAGGTTCTTCCAAGTTGTTCATTAATCAACAGTTCATTTCTTTTTTTTTTGCTGAGTAGTATTCCATTGTATGAATATACCACATTTTGTTTACCCATTTACCTGTAGATGGTCATAAGGATTGTTTCCAGTTCTTAGTTTTTACAAAGAAAGCTTCTATTAACATTTAATACAAGTCTTTGTATGCACATGTACTTTCATTTATTTGGGGTTAATACTTAGAAATGGAATGACTGGTTCACATGGTAGGTGCAGCTTAACATTTTAAGAAACTGACAAACTTTTCCAAAGTGGTTATATCATCTTACATTTCTACCAGCAGTGACCATTTTACATTTCTTCCAGCTACCTGGGGACACTGACAACACCAAATGCTGGTGAAGGTGTACAGCAGCAGGAACTCTCATTCATTACTAGTAGGGATGCAAAATGGTACAGTTACATTGAAAGACAAATTGGCAGTTTCTTACAAAACTAAACATACTCTTACCATATGATCCAGCAACCCAAAGGAACTGAAAACTATGTCCACACAAAAACCTGCATACAGATGTTTATAGCAGCTTTATTCATAACTGCCAAAACTTGGAAGCAACCAAGATGTCCTTCAATAGGTGAATGGATAAATAACTGTTACATCCAGACAATGGAATATTATTCAGCTTTAAAAAGAAATGCACAATCAAGCCATAAAAAGGCATGGAGGAACCTTAAATGCATATTACTAAGTAAAAGAAGCCAATCTGAAAAGGTTACATGCTGTATGCTTCCAACTATATGACATTCTGGAAAAGGCAAAACTATGGAGACTAAAATCAGTGGTTGCCAGGGATTGGAAGGGAGAGATGAATAGGTGGAACACAGAGGATTTTTAGGGCAGTGAAATTACTTTGTATGATACTATAATGATAGATACATATCATTATACATTTATCCAAACCCACAGAAACCCTGGAGTGAACCCTAATGTAAACTGTTGACTTCGGGTGATTATGATGTGTCAATGTAGATTCATTTATGTAGATTCATCTCCGATCTGATGGGAGATGTTGATAATAGGAGAGCCTATGCATATGTGGGGACAGGGGTGTATGGGAAATCTCTGTACCTTCCTTGTAATTTTGTTGTGAACATAAACCTGCTCTTAAAAAAATATTTTAAAAAATCACTTAAAAAAAGTTAGAAGACAGCCTATTCTTAGAAGTAGAAGTAGGTATTAGAAGTAGATGTGGGCAGAGGTGGATTTCCCATGAGACTAAATTAGAGCCCCTTGAACTGCCATATGTTTTTGTAAAATTTATAAAAATAAGACATTTTTGTATTCTTCTTCTTAGATGGCTCCCCAAATTGTATAAGCTATAGGACACAGAAAGTCTAGCTCAGTCCAAGATATAGGGGATGGGATCCTTTATCCTGAGTGTTCTTTTCTGAAACTAGCTAAACCATACCTTTCCTGGGAAAGGGGGACTTAGGTTCTAATCAGTGAAAAACTTCAAGATCATTGAATGAACTTGTAATCCTTTTTAGTTTAAGATAAACTAAAAAAGTTTAAAATTTTTAAACATTTATATTCCCAATATAGTTGGGATCTCTCCCAACTATGACAATATAAAGCTATCATCTGTATGTTGGATGTTCTTAGTTTGTATTTAATATTTGTCACTTTCTGGGAATGCAGAGTGGTTAGGACTCTGCATTCTCACTGCCAAGTGCCCGGATTCGATCCCTGGTTGGGGAACTAAAGTCCCACAAGCTGCTCAGGGCGGCCAAAAAAA
>NW_006798383.1:972754-1000342 GCF_000442215.2 Lipotes vexillifer | reverse complement strand
GGGCGGCAAAAAAAAAAAAAAAAATATATATATATATATATATATATATATATATATTTGTCACTTGCTCTTTGATATTTTAAATTTCTTTTTGGTTTTTAAAATTTCCCTCTTTTTCACCTTCTATTTCTCTTCAGGTGTTATCTGTTGTGTTTGTTCACTCTGGTGTTCCTGGTTGTTCAGTCTTTGTTTCTGAATTTTTTTCTTTTATTTCTAATACTTTCATGAGTTCTGTCACTTTATTTCTGAGTATTTCTATTTCTGATTTCTACTATTCTTTTATGTCTTGTATCATTAAAAATGTTTTTTGGTTTGTTTTGAAGCAGAATATAATAGCTTTAATGTGTTCTGGTGTGCTTTCATTTTCATTGTCTGTAAAAATGTTATCTGCTTCTCATTCTTGTTTTCCTTATAATAACTTTTATTGGATTTAATCTTTTAAAAAAATTTTTATAATAATAACTCAGCTTTATTGAGTACTTTCTATTCAATATATGCCAGACATTGTCCTAAATGCTTTATCTTTTTTAAAAATTTATTTATTTATTTATTTATTTATGTCTGCGTTGGGTCTTTGTTGCAGTGCCTGGGCTTTTTCTAGTTGCAGCGAGTGGGAGCTACTCTTTGTTGCGGTGTGTGGGCTTCTCATTGCGGTGGCTTCTCTCGTTGTGGAGCACGGGCTCTAGGCGTGGGGGCTTCAGTAGTTGTGGCACTCAGGCTCAGTAGCTGTGGCACGTGGGCTCTAGAGCGCAGGCTCAGTAGTTGTGGTGCACAGGCTTAGTTGCTCCACAGCATGTGGGATCTTCCCGCACCAGGGCTCGAACCGGTATCCCCTGCATTGGCAGGTGGATTCTTAACCACTGCGCCACCAGGGATGCCCTACTGGATTTAATCTTGATACTTTTCTGTTACTTATTTTTATGGGATGTTGGTTTATCCTGAAGTTTTACAAAATGGGTGTGTAGTGTTTAAAAATATGGTGTCTTACTTTCTGCAACTTCCTGACATTGTTCCCTTCCCCCACTTGATCTGACCTTCTCTTTCCCTGGCTCTGTTAATCACCATTACCAGGTGGATAGTTCTCTCAGGAAGGAGACAAACTGCTTCTGCTTGCTTTGAAAATAAACATTTAAGTAGTGTTAAGGTCCATCAAAAAATAACTGATGGCAGGTATTTGTCTGCAGTTTGAGAGGTCTTGGCACTCAGGACCACTGGGTGAAGACCTCCTCTGTGAACTCTAGGCTGCTTTGCTCTAAGAAAATTCTCTTCGGGGGAATAGTCTAGGCTAGAGTCACCCTCTGAGCTGGGCTCTCTCAATACTGTTTTTCCTTTTCTCCAACTGGGTATGAGATTTAGTCTCAGGCAAAGAAGGAGACTGTTGAGTTCCACTCATGAGGCTGTAACATGGCGCAGTAAAAAGGATGTTCACAAAGTGAGGCTCTGGGCCCAGCTCCACCACTACTCGAGCGATAATGAGCAAGTCATTTCACCTTTCTGTGCTCAGAGAATTCTCAGACAAATTTCATTTGCCTAGCAAATTGGTTCCAAATGCTTTGGAACTTAATTATAAAAAAGAAAAGAAGATAGGTAGGGCATGCACTTTCCAGTTCCATTTTGTAAGCATCACACCATTTTTATCCGACACCCTGTCCCTTCTTATATGTGCATGATCTGCTTGGCTTCTGAAAGCTTTTGAGTTTGATACCCTGGGACTGGGTAATTGTTCCCCCAGTTTTATTGAGGTATAATTGACATATAACACTGTATAAGTTTAAGGTGTACAACATGATGATTTGATACACGTATATATTGCAAAAGGATTACCACAGTAAGTTTAGTTAATATTCATCACCTGGGACTAAGTTATTTCTAAGGCCATGTTTTTCAAAGTGTGATCTAAGGGTTAAAGTGAAGATGCCTGGGCTCCATACCAGGTTTACTTAATCAGAATCGCGAGAAGTAGCCTAGGAAACTGTGCTTTTAATATGTGCTCCGGAGGATTCACTCGCTTACCAAACTTGAAAACTCCTGCTAAGGTAAGTTCCAACTGTATCATTCTAACATTAATGATGGGGGGATTAAGGACTGCTAAATATATTTATTTTATCTACCTGCTATGATTCAGAGGCAGGAAGGACACTTTCCTTATTTACTTTTTCAACTGGTTATTGGAGGCAAGGATGAGCAGTTTTCCTCAAAACAGGGCATTAGGACATGAAAAAAATCATGTAGAGAGTCCTTAGATTACGCAGGTGCTCTAGAGATCAAGGTAGTGGGCTACTACTACTACTATTAATAAATACCATTTATTAATCATCATGTGCCAGGCAGGGTGTAACGACATTAAATCACCTCATTTGAGTCTTCTATAGCCTTCAGAGGCAGGTATGACTATCTCCTGTTATAAATAAAGGTTCAGAAAGGTTAGGTAATTTTTCTAATGTCCCATAGTTGATGAGTTGTTGCTTAGATTCGAACTCAGTTTTGAATGAGTTCATTGTTATTGAACTGAGAAATGAAAGCTGTGCTTACTGCAAGGACTGATTCCTCTTAAAATATTGTTTTACTTTCCAAATCTTACATAAATGATCTTTGGGGGAGCTTTTTAAAAAGGCAGGTGGGGACTTCCCTAGTGGTGAGGTGGTTAAGAATCCACCTGCCAATGCAGGGGACACAGGTTCGAGCCCTGGTCTGGGAAGATCCCACATGCTGTGGAGCAACTAAATCTGTGCACCAAAACTACTGAGCCTGTGCTCTAGAGCCATGAACCACAACTGCTGAAGCCCGCGTGGCCTAGAGCCCTGCTGTGCAACAAGATAAGCCACTGCAATGAGAAGCCTGCACACAAGACCCAGTGCAACCAAAAATAAATAAATAAATAGATAGATAGACAGGTGACTGGGCCCCTCCCCAAAGTTATGAATCAGAGTTTCTTGGTCTAGAATCTGGGATCTACACCTTTAAAAAAGCTTCCCTGGGGCTTCCCTGGTGGCGCAGTGGTTGAGAGTCCGCCTGCTGATGTAGGGGACACGGGTTCGTGCCCTGGTCCGGGAAGATCCCACATGCTGCGGAGCGGCTGGGCCTGTGAGCCATGGCCGCTGAGCCTGCGCATCCGGAGCCTGTGATTCTGTTGGTCAGGCAGGTTTGGGAACTATTGGGTTAAATTTTCCAAAATGAACTACTTGGGCTAGGGGATACGTTTCCTAATTGAAATGGGTCTGATTTGAGTTGCCAGGCAAGCCCTCTCTGGCAGAAAGAGCCAGCTTTCTTCCTTAGCCTCTAACTCCTCGTAATTCCCTTGTACTTCCCACCCTATACCTTCTCCCCGCTGTCACTCTGTCTTTCCCACCCAAAGCTGGCTGAAAAACGAGTTTAGAACAGCAGCGCTGCATTGTGGAGAGAAACAGTATAGTGCTACGAAAAGCACAGGACGCAGTCCTCATAGATTACTGGGGCTGCAGTTGCCATTTTGTCCTGCAGAGGACACAACTTCCTTATGTTTTCTTAGCTGAGGAAGTTTCTTTTCCTTAACCACGTGGGTGATCTCAGTAAACATCCCCTATAACAAGGCACAGGGTAGAACATCACGCTAGATCAGAAACCAAAAACCTCCCTGCTGTGAAACTAGAATAAACTGGGATGACTAAGTAGGTAGGCATGCACAAAGCCTTCTGCTAAGTTAAATGCCAATCTCTGTGACAGTCTTGGTCAGGGTGAGACTTCACCATTCCCCAGTCAATATGTGACTTTATTTTAAAAATGTCTATCTCGGGTAGTACCTGGTGTAAGATATGTCTTGGAAAGATTTATATTTTATATGGTACACATAAGTCAGGCATTAATTAATAGATCAGGCCTCTTATATAGTGATATTTCTCCCCAAGGACAAATTGGTTTATTTTGGTGGAGCAGGTTGGGGTACCATAGTGTTGTTTGAATTATGCATCTTTTGATCGAATCCTACCCGGCGAAGTCTCTCTCTGTCTCTGTCTCTCTGTCTCTCTCTCACACATGCACTCCCATTTTTCTGGTATTTGTCCCTGGACACCTTTTTCAATGGCCTAATCATCTTTACTGATCCAGCTAACTTAACACAGCTGGAAAAAAGATGTATGAAAGTTTACATAAATCCATAGTCTACCTGGTTACATTCTCTTCTTGTTTTCTAATAGCTGCATGTAGCCTCCAAAGTTGGGAGGTAGAACTGGGAAGGGCCCACGTCCCTGCAAATTTATGTAAGATTTCCTGGCAGGTGATGGCATGGCTTTGTTTCTCTGCTTTGAGATATCGAACTGCTTGGTTTTCTGAACTTTAGAGTTACACTGTTAGCCGGATCACAAGGTTTAGTGTCCTGGTTTCCTTGTGGTTTTACTTGCTCTGATATGTTTGCTGTCTTCCTAACTAGACTGTAAGCCCTTTGGCTGCAGGCTCCAAGCCTAGATCTCTTTTATCCCTCAGACACTCACACTGTTGAATGTGCACTACCTGCTCAATACAAATGTTTGGGCTGACTGAATAATGAAGAAAGGTGTTTTAAAAGAGTGAAGTGTAAAGGAGAGCCAGGAAAGAGAAAGAGATAAATAATAATGTTTCTAAAAGACAGTTTTAACTGACCAGTGGAAGGAAGTACAGTTAAGAAGAGGAAAAACAGGGCAGAGAAGGTCTAATCAAAGGCAACATGAAGGGAGGAAATTAGAGTGTAGTTTTTTCAAAAAGTGGAAATGCTATTGTGGACAGTAATAACTTCTGAGGAGATATTCATGGTCCATACAGGAAAAAATAAGATTTCTTCACTGACTGAAAACCAAAATGAATGGTACAAAAGGTATCCTGTGAAAGAAAGTTATATTTTTGGAATGAGTCCCAATTGGTGAATGAGTCTACAGATTTAAAACATTAGGCCAGGCTTCAAATTCTTCCTGAATGTTACAATCAAATATTGAAGAACAAAACCATTTATTATTATTTATTTATTTATTTGATGTGGACCATTTTTAAAGTCTTTATTGAATTTGTTACAATATTGCTTCTGTTTTATGTTTTGGTTTTTTGGCCGTGAGGCATGTGGGATCTTAGCTCCCCGACCAAACTCTCATCCCCTACACTGGAAGGCAAAGTCTTAACCACTGGACCACCAGGGAAGTCCCCAAAACCATTTTAAAATCTGGCTTTATTCTTCTGTAGAATTAAGCCAGTTAAAGTGTCCACTAAGATTTCAGAGAGTTCTGGTTTCGCGTTAGCTCCTTAGATACAGTGAATTGAGGAGGACAGCCTAGCCTTTCTGACGCTCAGTCTCATCAGTGAGGTGCGTGTTCCACAGACCCTTATTTAGCTTATTTTAATGCTTAGAGAGATTTAGAATTTAGAAAGGATTAAGATTTATTGAAATAAAAACATACTTGGGGGCTTCCCTGGTGGCGCAGTGGTTGAGAGTCCGCCTGGCTGATGCACGGGACACGGGTTCGTGCCCCGGTCCGGGAAGATCCCACATGCTGCGGAGCGGCTTCGCCCGTGAGCCATGGCCGCTGAGCCTGCGCGTCCGGAGCCTGTGCTCTGCGATGGGAGAGGCCACAACAGTGAGAGGCCCGTGTACCGCCAAAAAAAAAAAACAAAACACATACTTGGAAAATAGATTTTTTTTTCTTATTTTTACTTGCTTTGTAATTGCACATATACCTGACAGAATACATCTGGAGTGTTGTAAAGCAAAATTCGGAATTTTATCACTTCACTCATATCTATTTCACTCTCTCTCTCTCTCTCTCTTGCGCGTGTGCTTTTTTTTTTTTTTTACAATGGAGGCGAGCAGGAGTACATGTTCTTTCCTCCTACCCAGGCCATTGACAAGAGACTCCCTTATTCCTGCCTCTTTAATAAACATGTTCTCAAACCCCAGCCTCTGCCTCTTTAAATGTCTTCCAGGCTTGCTTCTAGTCTCCTTAAAATGCCCTGCTCTCAAATATATGGACACCAAGGGGGGAAAGTGGTGGTGGGGGGGGTTGGATGAATTGGGAGATTGGGATTGACATGTATACACTAATATGTATAAAACAGATAACTAATAAGAACCTGCTGTATAAAATAAATAAATAATATAAAATTTTTTTAAAATGCCCTGCTCTCCTGAGCACCTACCACTTTAAATGTCTTCTGAGCTGTCTGCTCTATCTTGGGCACCTGTCCTTGAAGTGTCTAACCTATCCTGGGCCTTGGCCCCTTAATTTAAAAAAACAAACAAACAAACAAAAAAAACCAGAATTTTATCACTTCACTTTTGTCTATTTCGTATTTAAATAATTGTTTTTTCTGTCTCAAGTGATTGTTTCAGTGGTAGCATCTCATATTACTTGAAGGAGAAATAATCCATTGATTTTAGTGATATAAATGTGAAATGGTTGGGATCTGGATCAGTGATTTGGTCATGGTTGTAAAGAAGAATAAATAAGTATGCAAACTAAACTGTTGGAATAGAGCATACTGGTTAATTGGGTTTCTGATTAACTATGGGTTAATGAGAAGACACTTTTGTTTGAAATCTCTCTAAATTGACTTGGTGCCTTTTCCTGCTTTAATAAGTAGTCTAATGAACATAATTAAATCTCTTTCTGATTCAGCCTCCTGCAATGCCTCAGGATCATTACTCTGAACATAATATATAATTCTATACCATATTTTAGTGACAGAAGGTTTAGGAGTTTAAAATGGCCCTGGACATTTCTGCGCTTTTGAAAAATAAGTCTCTGTGATCTGTGCATTTCACTGTATGTAAATTTACCTTAATTAAGTAAATGCCTGTTACATATTGTAGAATAATAGACTATTCACTCCAGAAGAGACTTGAGATTATGAAATTCATTGCTATTATTTAATAGATGAGAAAACTAAGACCCAGAAAATAATGAGGATTAGTGTAACGAGACAACCATCGATGTCTCCTGATTGCAAATCCAGAGGCCCTTTGACTCTACCATGCTGCAACTTTCAAATGGCTTGGGATTTTTGTCATTTGTCTCCCTTCCCCCATAAAAAGTGGAGTCCATTCTCAAAACTGGCTATTTGGGGGTTTTGGTCAAATGAATATTAGCTCCACTAAAATGTAAGCTCCCTAGGGGAGTCTGTTTTGTTCACTGACGTCTCTTTAACACCTAGAACAGTGCCTGCCCCTTGGAAGGCCCTATATAAATGTTTGTTGAATGAAAGAATGAAATGAAAGTGGAATATGTGTTCTATACAAGATAACTTGATCTCAAGCTCATAGGCTACCTCTAGCTCTGTGTTAATCTACTCAGCATTTATTAAGACTGACAGTATACAGATTACAGGTTACAATCATTGGAGTTCATATGAACTTTGGGTTCATAATTAGAAAAGGAAAGCAAATGGATAAATATGAAATAACTGTGGTGAAACGTCATGAACTTTTGTCTCACTTTGACTGGGTATCTCAGTTTCAAACCCCACATGTTTGAAGTGAGGAGCCCAGATGTTAAACTGTAAAAACCGTCTTCAGATGGTCAAATGGATCAACAAAAGAGAAGATGTCACAACTCAGCTTTGCCAAGCTGTTTGTTAAATATGAATTCTAATTCTGTTTAATATTTAAACATCTCTTCAAACAAGGCAAACAGAGCCATCAAAACTAGGGAGAACACAAAATTCTTGGACACTGTACCCTGTGCTTATTATCAGATATGCCCTTTGACTCTCAAAATTTGTGGGTATGTTTAAATCATCCGATAAGTGCTTCAGTATTAAGAAATACCTCAGAAACAAACTCAAGAATGAATGAATTGCAAAACCCCTCTATTTAAGGACTAGTTTAAAATTTAACAGTGTAAACATTTAAGGTTACATGTATTCACAGGTAGATTTAGACTTGGAGTCATGGTTTCAATAATACAAAATCAGAAGATGGTACTTATCTACAAAACTAGATCCAGATGTTATCAGTTTATATTCCTGAAAATGCTTTTAGGTCTCCAGAATTCTTTGAATTTCTTTTTTCTTGAATCACTGCTAAACCATAAGTTCCTCGAAGTGGACAATCATGTCTAATTCCCATTTGTATCTGCAGTGCTTGGCACAGTGGTGGAAAATAAAAGGAAACTAAGTATTTGTTGAATGAATGAATTTTAGGGACAGACTTAAGGGGCCTTTTGTAAATTATAAGGATATATGGAAACGTTAATAGGAAAATGTTTATGGTATCCAGGAACATTTAACCAGAGTAAAGAGATGGGTAAAGATTAAAGGAAATGCAGACTTGTCTTTTCAGACTCCAATCTCCAGTATTTGTGAGCTTGCCTCTAAGCCCCTTAATCCTCATTATCACGAATATCCATTTTGAGAGCTTTGTGAGAAACACATACACACAAAAACATCTTTGCTGTTACCAAAGTACATTGAAAGGACAGCTTTCCTATAACTTCCTTATTTCTAATTTTGCCTAATTTCTGAACTACCATGCCTATTAATAAAGAATCTTACACGTGCCATAGAGGTACTGCTTTCTGGGTAGAAATTTGACTTTCTATACTCTCTGCACTCGGATTTCTTTTCAAATCAACTTTAACCTCTCTGGAACAAGAAGTTATATGGTAGAAGAGATTACAAGGTGGTGAAAATGATTGGGCATAGGGAATGCAGGGAAGAGGAGACTCTTTCTGACCCTTAAGCTAGGAATGTGCAGCCTTTTGGAAGCAAAAAAACTGCGAACTGTCTACCCAGGCAAAGTCGATAGAATATGCTTCCTCCTCAGTGAAGTGCTGTTAGGACCCAGCATCCCGTGGGGTCAGCCTGAGACCTCAGGGGTCAGGGCTGTTGAGAGGGTCTGGTTTTCTGTACTTAAGGCTTGGAAAGCCATTGTTCATGCCAACTTTTCCTAATCTTATAATTCTAGAAATGTCAAGATCAGGGACGGAATCTGTACTTTATCTTTCCATTTTTCTAGTCAGCGATTGGGCTGAATGTGTAAACCTCCAGTAGTAAATGGCACTTTAGGTTAATGCTTAATTTATTAACCTTAGAAAAGGAAGTGTCCCCTTGTATTTTTATCATTGACTTTAAGGGTTTAAACATTTCACACAAATGTTTTTATTAGTTCTTCCCAACATCCTTATAACTAGATAAGGAGCACAAATAATGCTACACAACAAATCAAATTCCTGAACCACAGAAAGAGGTTAGCTGACTCTTAATCCCAACTTCTCAGCAAAGGGAGGTTTTGTTGTTGTTTTTAAATGTTCTTTGCTCTCTTCACTGGTGAGCTTCTTTGCGGAGGAGAAGCTGAGAAGCTTAGAGAAATGTCCTAAAATATCTCAACAGAGCTTTATCTTCTTGCTATTTGAGTGAGGACCTTAACAAAATCTCTCTATGAGAGGTGGAGTTCCATTGGTTAAACTCTGACAGTAAATCCTTTGACCTTTTTGAAGGTGAGGATTAGGGCTGACCTAAGGCAAAATGATGAAATAATCAAAGTTATCTACCTTTCTCTCCTCCCACTTATAGGCATGTAACCTAGAGCTTCCTTCTCAGCCCCACCCTCCCTGTTATCTCTTCATCGAGGACCTGATGACTGTCAGACTCTATTGCTCCTCCCTTTTTTTCCGAAATTCAAGTTCTTCATTTTATCCTCTCTGAAATCTAAACTGATTTTAAAGATGACAATGAATTTATCTGATAAATGAATGAATGAGCTGCTTACATTTGCTAAATCCATTTTCTCTTTCCACTTTCACCTTAATTCACTCTGGCTCTTTTGCCCACCACTGAATTGAAACTGGTTATCAGTTACCTTCATTGTTTGAGTTCCTAGATGCATTGGACATGTTGACCCCTCCTTCTTTCTTAAAATTCTTCGCCTAAACTTCAGACTGCAATTTCTGCTGGTTTTCCTCCTACGTAGAACAGTCTGGCCATTCCTCAGTCTCCTTTGTCGACTGCTACTCCTCTGCACGATCCTTAAATATTACTTCTTCAGAGCGCTCTCCTAGGGTGTATTTTCTTATTCTAAGCTTCTAGTTTGGCTGTCTCAAATACTCCATGACTTTGACCATATTTTCTATGCTCATGAATCCCACGTCTGTCCAGCCCCTCTCTCTCTCCTGAGCTTTAGATGTGTATTTCCAATTGCTTCCAGAACACTTCCCCTGGGATGTTTCACAGGGACCTGCAACTCAACATGGTCAAAATTCAGCCTCCACATTTCTTCTTCCTCCTCCGTGTCCCTAACTCAGTGAATGATGCCACCATAAACCCATTTGCTTATAACCCAAAATATAATTTTTTTTGTGGTACGCGGGCCTCTCACTGTTGTGGCCTCTCCCGTCGAGGAGCACAGGCTCCAGACGGCGCAGGTTCAGCGGCTATGGCCATGGCTCACGGGCCCAGCTGCTCCGCAGCATGTGGGATCTTCCCGGTCTGGGGCATGAACCCGTGTCCCCTGCATCGGCAGGCGGACTCGCAACCACTGCGCCACCAGGGAAGCCCACCCAAAATATAATTTAACAAACATATAGTTTTTAAACACTGTTATGTGTCACATACTATGCTAGAACATGTACACAGGGATAAGGTGTTGGATAAGACTGGTCCCTGTCCTTGAGTTGCTTATAATCCAGTAGGGAAGGCAAACATTAAATAAATAATTGCACAGATACCTAATTCATCATAATTGTTACAAGCACTACCAAGGAAAAGGTAAGGAATCATCTTTGACTCTTTCTCCTTCCTACACCTATCAATCTTTCTATCCTATCAGTTCTAACTCCTAAGTATCTCTTCAGTTTGTCCCCTTTTCTCTAGTGTGCTGCCACCAATAGCTCTCCCTTGAACTGAAATAGCTTCCTAACAGATTTCCTGTGTCTACCCTTGTGCCTGTGGTCTATTCACCACTCTATATCCATAGTGATCTCGTACAAATGCACATCGGCATGTCACTTCCCTGTTTAAAACCCTTCAGTGGAATAAGATTGTTTATATAAAAAAGGTAATAAAGTTGATAAGTTAATAGAGGTGAAAACATAATCTGGGGTTATTGAGCAAAATGCTGCAAGTGGTTCAGAGAGGGAGGGAGATTTGACTTCCCATTATAAACTCGTCTGTACCACTTCATCTGCTTTATGTACATGTGTTACTTTAATAAAAATAAATAAGTGGTGACCATGTTGTAATGTATAGAAATATCAAATCACTATGTTGTGCACCAGGAAATAATATAGTGTTATAGGTCAGTTATACTTCAAAAACAAACAAACTCATAGGAAAAGAGATCAGATTTGTAGTTACCAGAGGTGGGGTGGGGAGGAGAGAGGGAACTGGATGAAGGTGGTCAAAAGGTACAAACTTCCAGTAATAAGATAAATAAGTACTAGGGATATAGTATACAACATGATTGATATAATTAACATTGTTGTTTGTTACATATGAAAGTCTTTAAGAGTAAATCCTAAGAATTCTCATCACAAGGAAAAAATTTTTTCTTTTTCTTTAATTTTATATCTATATGAGATGATGGATGTTCATCAGACTTATTGTGGTAATCATTTCGTGATGTATGTAAGTCAAATCATTATGCTGTGCACCTTAAACGTACACAGTGCTATGTGTCAATTACATCTCAATATAACTGGAAGGAAAAAAATAAAGGCAATACTTCTCTGTAAAAAAAAAAAAGAAAAAAGAAAAAGAAAAAATATTGTAAGTTAGTATACTTGGACCAAGGCGAGAGGAGCTTGTATCCTAAGCCCCAGGTTTTAGGGGCCCCTTTGATCTTCTTTCAATAGGTGGAGGCATCCATGAGACCAAAGGGCTGTGTCCACCCTGAATCTGTGTTCACCTCCTTCTAGACTAGGCTCTGGGGACTTGGAACCCCAGTACTTCTTGCCCATGTGGCCTCAAGTCTACTTCCGGAGCCCATGTGGGCCTCTTCCCTGGGTCTGCTCTCCAAGGGTGGACTGCACCACCTATGCACATGTCGCCAGACCCCAGGGGTGGCTGTTTGAAGGGTATGTGACTGGAACTGAAATGTGGGAGTTAGAGAGTTAGCCTGGAGGAGGGCGAGGACCCTCCCAGAGCTGGGGAGGTGTGGGGAAGTGTGTAGAGGCTGGGGGCTGGGAGCCGGCTCTTCTTGGTGTGGAACTCTGTGGCATTTGGGAATTCTAAATCCAAATCTAGCCTTCTAGAACATGAAGGCATATGTGTCAAGGCAAAAGGAAAGACGACCTCTTTATCCTCTTTTACTTAACAGTTTGTTGTCTTCATTTATAAATTCTAAATATTTGAGTGCAGTATGTGGGCCTTTGTTCTCTTGCCATAGCTCTGCAAATGTTAGGGGCAGACCTGTTGAAAATCCTCCTGATAACCTTTGTTTCTCCCTTACTACTACAAAGAAAAGAAGAGAAAGAAATTAGGAAAGTGTTGGGCTTCCCTGGTGGCGCAGTGGTTAAGAATCCGCCTGCCAGTGCAGGGGACACAGGTTTAAGCCCTGGTCTGAGAAGATCCCACATGCCGTGGAGCAACTGGGCCTGTGCACCACAACTACTGAGCCTGCACTCTGGAGCCCGTGAGCCACAACTATTGAGCCAACATGCCACAACTACTGAGGCCCACGCGCCTAGAGCCCGTGCTCCGCAACAAAAGAAGCCACTGCAATGAGAAGCCCGCGCACCGCAATGAAGAGTAGTCCCTGCTCTCCGCAACTAGAGAGAGCCCGTGCGCAGCAACGAAGACCCAACACAGCCAAAAATAAATAAATATATCTATTTAAAAAAAAGAAATTAGGAAAGTGTGGTTCTAAAGCCCTCCAGACATGCCTGTGCCTTTCCACATAATATTTAAAACTGCTTGTAAACGTTTCATAAGCCACGTTGCCACAGATGTAACTCAGCTATGGGAAACCCAGCATGTGCCAGGCAGCCACTTTAGAGATCCCGAAGGTCAGTGACAGGAGATGACACGACCCTGTCAGGCCAGCCCCAGCTCCCTCCAGCATCTCAGGATGAGCATGTTGCTGTCTTAACTCTGTTCAGATTGAAACCACCTGCGCTTTATGTATGTGAACTTCCATATGGTTTACCTTGTTCTTGTTACCCAAGCAAAGACATCGTGTTCACTTTACTGAACATTCATATTTTCAAACTGGCCCAAGTTTGTAGTTTTGTAAAAAATTTGAATTTGAAACTACTCTGATTCTGTCTCTCCTTTCCTTCCTTCCTTCTTGAAGACACGGCACATAGACATTTGTTCCCCCAAAAAGAAAGTTATTGTGAATTTCTTTTGTCCCGAAAGTAAATAAGCTTTTCATTGGGAAGAAAGCAGGCCAGCTTATGGACCCAGAGTCCAGGACTTCTCATCCCATTTCTAAGAGGGTCTCATCATGTGCTCTTCAGCAAATACTGTAGCTTCTTCATGCCTCTTTTTCTTCATCTCTAGCTACACAGAGCTGAGGCTTCTGTCCTACTGCCCAAAGGAAGTGGCTATCTGCATAAACTGAATAAGGACAGAAAAGTACAAAATGTCATGTGAATATGTTTTATTCATGAGAAACAGTATGAAAGCAGGGTACAGTGATGAAAGAACTATTGGTCACAGAGGGTATTTTTTTTCCAGCCACACCCACATACTGACAACAATCTCAGCCAGTTGTGTTTTCTCTGATTACAAAGAGGTAACAGAAGAAAATTCTGGCTGCACCAGAGTCCCACTTCACATAAAAGGGACATTTTTGGAGGCAAGACTCATGGATAGCAAGACTAAGGGGTAGTCACAAGGACAAAGGTTCCTTCCAGTTCTAAAATTCTAGAATTTTAAATTTTTTGAGAGTTTGAGAGTAGGAATGTTCAGCTGAATAGGAGAACTACTCCACTTTCCAGTGTTAGTGTCAAAATTCTGGCATTGCCTGGTCTGTCTGAGGTGGAATTTACCTTAATCTGGGATTAAGTCAGTTGACCTCACAGGATTAGAAATACAGGATTTCAAAAATTTTATTAGCTTTGCTGGATGAATCCAAAAGATAGGAATGTATACCTTTTACTGGCATCCATAAAAGCTTGACCAACACCTTTTCCTTTTATTGAATCACTCACTAAATTACCAGACTGATGGGAAAGGAGTATAGATTTCCAAATCCAAGGATAATTGAAGGTAAGCCCTTCAGTGGTAGACCAAGAACAGGGCTGTGAAGGGTCTGGAGTCTTTTTCTTCCCAGACAGAGGGTGGAGTGGGATGAATATATTAGACAGGGACAGAGAAGTGCATGTCTCACAAAATGGAAAGAAAGAACTACTGACAGAAGAAGCAGGGGCAGCTCCTGTTCATTCCTGCCCTAAGCCATCATTCTGCCCTTGGCCGGCATCACTGAATGTTAGAGCCTACAACTGGCTGTAGGCCTTATAAAGCCGCTTATTGAATAAAATGTTGTGAAGAGGTCCACTTTCTTCATACAAGGCTAGTAACTGATGGAAGTTTCGTACTCACTTTGAAGTTTGGAAACATACAGTAAGTCCCCTACATATGAACAGGTTCCTTCCGAGAGTGCATTCATTAAGTCCCATTTGTTCATACGTCCAGCAAATTTAGCCTAGCTACCCAACTAACACAATCGGCTATATAGTACTGTACTGTAATAGGTTTATAATACTTTTCACACAAATAATACATAAAAAACAAACAGAAAAACATTTTAAATCTTACAGTACAGTACCTTGAAAAGTACAGTAATACAGTACAACAGCTGGCATACAGGGGCACCACGTTCACATCTTTGAAAGTTTGCAACTTGAAGGTTTGTATGTAGGGAACTTACTGTATTGTAGATCTTGTGTACTGGTCCTCCATCACCAGAGTGAGATGAGTGAATTCCTGTGTGTTTCCTCCTGATTCCTGTGGTAACTAAATCACTGCCAAAATAGCTTTTTCTGTGAAATGTTTAAAGAAGATAAAAATATTACAGTTGTTATTGCAAATGTCTTCATGAAAAGAATCTTCTTAGAATCTCCCACGTTGGTCCTAAGGCTAGATGCAAATGGAATTTCCTTCATGAAGGAAAGCTAAGGATTCTCACTATGATATGCGAGTACTTACTTACCTCTTGTCTTCCTTTATGAAAGATCATCATTTCCCATTGCAATTCTTTGTAAGGGCCCCTAAGGTAACCTGTTGGTAGATTTTGACTCCAAACCCAGCTTCTATTGATATGTCCAAGTGACCAGTGTAGCTGAGATGGCAGCAAAGAATCTATGGGATATCTCTGGTATCTGCTCTATCTCTTTGCCAACCTAAAATCTGGGAAGGTTGCAGGTTAGTTTTTAACGCAGAGGATTTACAAGCCAATATGGAAATATTCTCACCTAAGTTTATGAAACTTTCTGATTTCATCTATGTAGATAGTGTCATTAAGTAGGTATGTACAAAAAGTTATGAAAATTTTTTCATATAGGTCTGTTAGTTAATAGCTAGTATGTGTTTCTCACAAAATCCTGGAACAGAATCAAACTCCCATTTTCAATATGGGGTGGGAGCTCAGATTGGAAAAGAAAGAGGAAGACATTATACAGAGAGTATAAAAGCCACTAGCTTCCAAGTCCTGAATTGCTTCGGCCTCATTTCCCCATTGCTATACCAAAGAAATGTGCAAATATTTTTCATTCTGGTGATGGGCACAGTGATAATGAACTAATGTTGGGAAGATCTTTTGAAATGAGAATATAAAGCTTATTAAAGAAGCAAGAAACAAGACTAGAGAAAGCCCTTTTGATTGGCCAGATTTTATAATGTTACATAACATGTTTTTTGCACCAAAGGAATAGGGCAGCTGACTTTAAAAAGGATTTTTTAAAGTCTTCCTTTTACTTTGATAATAGCAAAAACCAGTTTGATTTAGCAATTACTTAAACTGTTTGAAAATTCAGGCATCTGAGAGCCAAATGATGTAGTCCCTACTGCTTTGTTTTAATCTTTCATTCAGCAACATTTACTGAATTTACAGTGTATGTCAGCACTCTTCCAGACTGGGTGGGAGATAGAAAGATGTCTAAGAGGGGAACACCTTCCACAAATGAATTTATAATTTAGTAGAGGAGGTAAGGTATACATATACAAATATGCAGCATAAGACAATGCAATGCAGGCTGTAAGAAAAGTGCAAAGTACTTTCCTGGGGTGATTGGGACATTTTGTGGTGAGTTGGCCTTGGAGCTGGTCATGAATAGGACAAGATCTTCCAGAGTGAAAACACGGTCAAAGTACCTCCTCTGTGAAGGTTTTGCTGACCCTCTCCCCACTCCCCTTCCCTTCCCTGCCCCAAATGGAGGTAGATTTGTGTGCTTCTTCTGCCTTACTGCATATACTGTAATTTATATAGACTTTCATTGTAACAATTATATTCTAATTGCTGTTTGCAAGTGTTGTCCCTCCAGGAAATTATAAAGTCCTTTAGGACAGGAACCATGTCTCTTCATGTTTGTTTTCCTAACATATAGTAGGGTTTCTGACAGTGTATCTACTCAATAAATATTGAGGGAGAAAGGAAATACATTACACAATACATTCAGGGATCAGCGTGTGCTGGAATTTGGCTGGAATCAAAGATTCATGAAGGAGAACAGTGAGAATTAAAGCTCTAAGAGTAGGTTGGAAAGTAGGTCTGAAACTATCAAGTGTTGGTGGTAAATGGAACAGTGGAAACTCTTCTATGCCGCTGGTGAGACTGTAAATTGGTACATCCATTTGGGGGAACAATTTATTAACATCTAATAAAGTCAAAGATGCTCATATCTTGTGACCCAGAAATTCCAATTCTAGAGTAAGTCTTGCTCATGTTTACAAGGAGACAGATGTAGAATATCCATAGCAAAAAGTTGGAAACAAACTCAGTGTCCATCAGCAGGAGAATGGATGAATAACTACAGATTTATCAATAAAGAGTAATGAATAGCTATAATATTAATTATATCTATGTTATATATATTCATATTAGTCATAGCTAATGTATAATAATAAATAACTACAGATATATCAACATGGGTGAATATCATGCTGGTGTTTCACCTGTTGATACTCATAACAGCCTGAGGAGACAACCTCCTGGAGTTACAGTTAAGAATGTTTTATGAAACACTGGAGCTCTACCACCCGCACTTCTGGGTGTCTAGCTTGCATACATACTGACTTCTGCAGATTTTGGCTTCTCAGCCTCCATCATCATGTGAGGCAATTCCTTATAGTAAACCTACCCATCTGTTGATCAGTCAATAGGTCAGTAGATGGGTAGATAAAGATCCTGTTGGTTCTTTCTCTGGAGAACACATACTAGTATACCTACTAAATAAAATGGGTTTTTATTTTCTTCTTAATTTGCTCACATTTCAAAAACTCTTCAATTCAGCTTCCTTATTTGAAATTAGGGCTAGAAACTTATGTCTCATCAGGCTGTTGTGAGTATCAACAGGCGAAGCACCAGCATAGTGCTGGGCACATAAGCGCTCACTTAAAGTTAGTACTTTTGATTGTGACCCTTGCTAAAAGAATATTGCTTGGTCAATTGATCATGAAGCCAGCCTGAAAAAATGTGGGTTGGGCCTTGAGGGGTGGGTGAGTGGGAATGGTAAGGTCAAACCAGCTTACCTCAATATACTCCAGAGTAAATCTAAAGTCCAACATAAGTTCAATATTTTCTCCCTGCCAGGAAAATGTGGGCTGTGTCATTCTTTTATCATCAAAGATGTCATGATCATCACATGATTTTTACTGTACTTTTATTTTACTAACCTTAGAAGCTTATGGGTACTAACTTCCAGGAAGAAAATGAGGTCCAGTGATTTACCATTATTCCCACATACAAATGGAGAAATTGAAATTCGGGAATTGTGTCTTACCCAAAAGAATATGACAAGTCAGCCCCTAAGTTCAAATATCTCTCCAGACATATAGCCAGCTAGTGAGGTCAGGTTCTCTGTAGAGTTAAATGCCAGGTGAAGTGAGGGTGCAAAATAAAGAGAAGACATTGGTCTCCCTTCAAGCTAAGGATAAATAGAAGCTAAGACTTGTGGAAAATATGTAGAAACCCATCCTATGAGGAACATATATATTTATGATTCCAATTCCTTCAAGTCTTTGCTCAAATTTTACTTTCTTAATAACACCTACCTTGGTCATTCTACTAAATACTGCAGTCTACCCCCCTGCCCGTTACTTCTGATTCTCCATTTCCTGCTGTACTTTCTTTTAAATTGAAGTATAGTTGATTTACAATATTGTGTTAGTTCAGGTGTACAGCAAAGTGATTCATATATATATATATATATATATCCTCTTTTTTCAAATTTTTTTCCATTATAGGTTATTACAAGATATTGAAAATAGTTTCCTGTGCTATACAATAGGTCCTGGTTGTTTATCTATTTTATATATAGTAGTGTGTATCTGTTAATCCCATTCTCCTAATTTATCCCTCTCCCCCTTTCCCCTTTGGTACCCATAAGTTTGTTTTCTATGTCTGTGAGTCTGCTTTTGCTTTGTAAATAAGTTCATTTGTATCATTTTTTTAGATTCCTATATATGTTATATCATATATTTGTCTTTCTCTGCCTGACTTACTTCACTTAAGTATGATAATCTCTAGGGCCATCCATGTTGCTGCAACTGGCATTATTTCATTCTTTTTTATGGCTGAGTAATAGTCCATTGTATGTATATACTACATCTTCTTTACCCATTCATCTGTCAGTGGACACTTAGGTTGCTTCCATGTCTTGGCTACTGCAAATAGTGCTGTTATGAACATTGGGGAGCATGTATCTTTTTGAATTAGAGTTTTTCTCTTTTCCGGATATATACCCAGGGATTGCTGGATCATATAGTAACTCTATTTTTAGTTTCTTAAGGACCCTCCATACTGTTTTCCATAGCGGCTGTACCACTTTACATTCCCACCAACAGTGTAGGAGGGTTCCCTTTTCTGCATACCCTCCCCTCCTGCCATACTTTCTACCTTACCTATATAATACCTATTATATAATCTATGTGTTTAGGTTTATTTTTTATTATCTCTCCCTACGGACACACACAAACACACACACACACACACACACGAATGTAAATTCCGTAAGTGCAAGGATATTCTGTTTTGTTCACTGATGTATCCCAAGTGCTTAAAGGGTACCTAACACATATGAGGCACTCCATGAATATGTGTGGGATAAACAGGTTCTGAGAGACTACAGGAAAGTTTCAAGATAAGGAGGACATTTTGAACACGTGCATTTGCTCTCTCCCTAAACCCTAGTAAATGAATGGTAAAGAGATTTTTTTTAAGAGGCATAATCCCACAAGGACAAAAAGAATGGGGGATGAGACCACAATAAGACTTTGGAAGCTGGAAAACAGATGAATGAATGATGATTGTCTTAGTAGAAACTGGAAAGCTAAAGCTTAAGCCGGCAGTGGGGATAGCCAAGAAGCAATGTGATTTACACTGAAGAGAAGCCACAAAGGTTCCAGATTTGCTGGTACCAGCTTCCTCTGCAAGTGTGTGTGTGTGTGTGTGTGTGTGTGTGTGTGTGTGTGTGGTGGAGGGGTGAAATTATGGCTGAGAACAGGATAGTTGTTCTGTTGTGAGGAGATCCCCCGAACTCGAGACATAACACTGGAGGTTCATTCATTGGACAGGGTAAAATCAGGGGTCTCTTGACTGGGAAACATCAGATTCAGTTAAAGGCAGAGTTATTGTGTCAGTCTGGGTCCATTCAGGAGACAGAAACTACACAGTATTATACCAAAAAATGGGAGCTCAGTAGAATATTTACATACTGAAGGTCAGACTCCTCAGTCCCTTTCCTCTTTCAGCTTCTAAACGCTGGCAGCCGGGCTGAACTATTCAGGCAGGAGATTGAAGGAAGCTTCTTTGCAGACTCTGACAGCCTAAAAGGAAAAACCTATGATATTGAGAATGACTCAAAGAAATAATCCATTCGGGAACACAGAGATCTGCTTGCATCATTGAATGTGCTCAGCACATGCTTAGACTCTGATTGGCTTTTTGGTGCCCTACAACCATACATGAACAGATAGCTAAGGATCATCAGTTATCTGTGGAAACATATCTGCCCTAACAAATAACAGGAAAAAGAAAAAACTTGGAGGACAAGAGACTGTTCAAGGAGAAGGAAAATATTTCCTCAAACTATCAATATTCTCAAAGGAATAAGAGAAAATATTGCATCCATGGAACAAGACAAGAGGCAATAAAAAGGAAAATTCCAAAAGAACTTTTGGAAATTAAAGTATGATAGCAGGGCTTTCCTGGTGGTGCAGTGGTTGAGAGTCCGCCTGCCGATGCAGGGGACATGGGTTCGTGCCCCGGTCCGGGAAGATCCCACATGCCATGGAGCGGCTAGGCCCGTGAGCCATGGCTGCTGAGCCTGCACGTCTGGAGGCTGTGCTCCGCAGCAGGAGAGGCCACAACAGTGAGAGGCCCGCGTACCGCAAAAAGAAAAAGAAAAAAGAAAAAAAAGTATGATAGCAGATCTTAAAAACAATAGAAGGTTGTAGGGTGCAGTTGAAGAAACCTCCTAGAAAATCAAGCAAAAGAAAAAGACATGTAAAATAAAAGAGAAAGTTTTTTTTTTAATAGAGGATCAATTCTGGAGATTCTATAGTGAGAGAAAGAATAAAGAAAATGGATGGGGAGGAATAATTAATCCAAAAAAGTTTGTCAGAATGGAATGACATTTCTAGATTGAAAGAGTCCACCAAATGTCCTTAATGCTGGATGAAAACAGTTCCATACCAATTTCATATCATGAAATTTTGGAAAACTGAGGACAAAGAGACTATCTTTTTTTTTTGAATTTTTGAATTTTATTTTTTTATACAGCAGGTTCTTATTAGTTATCTGTTTTATACATATTAGTGTATATATGTCAATCCCAATCTCCCAATTCATCACACCACCACCACCACCCCCCGCCACCTCCCCCCTTGGTGAGGACAAAGAAACTATCTTAAGAACACTCTTTTTCATGAGACTGACAGAGAATGGAGTTCTTCAGAATAAGGAGAAACTAAGGAAGAGGAACACAGAGGATCCAGGAGCAGGGAATCAAACCTAGGAGAGAAGAGAAGGGAATTTCTAGAACGATGCTGAAGAGAATTCCCAGGACAAGAGCTCTGCAGTAACTTAGAGAGCAGCCAGTCCGGGTTGGAGCAAGTGAGATGGCTCCAGGGGAGATTTCTTCAAGAAGAAGAAATTGATAGAATACCTAATATGACCAAATGCATTGAGAAGAGATATAGACGATTGGTGGGGAGGTTGGGTTGAATTAATGATTAAATACATAGAAAACTAAATGAAAAAAAAGATAATCATTAGGTCCAGAGAAAACAAAAAGTAGTGTAAGAAAGAAATCATGGATATATGACATGGCTAATGTGTGAGCAATATTTACATAGTCATAGCAATATAAACTCTGAATGTTGAAATAACCAAAAATTACAACACAGCTGTTTGGGGAGGATGGGGAAAGTGAAGCCTACTCACACCTATGTGAATAAGTCAGAACGTGGTGGTGGTGGTGATGACCAAGAAAGTGAGATTCTCATCTTCCATGGAGGGAAGTCAATAAATAACGAATATGAAATCTAAAAATCAACAGATAGCCACATAAGCGTGTCATTTAGAGATGCAGAGGTAAATGCCAAAAGAGTCGCTATAAAGAGTTGAAAATGGTTACCTCTGAGGAGCAGAAAATGGTGAGAGGTGGATGGCCTACTGTTATTTTCAAAACAGACCTTATAAAACTATTTGACTCTTTAAACTATGTACATGTATAACTTAGGTATAAAATTAAAACAAAATTCAAAGAAAGTGCAAGAGACTTTTCAAGTGAAAAGAGCCCATTGGGACATTCCCCACCCCTCCAATCTATTACCACAGCACTGTCTTATCTCATATCTCACCAGCCTCTCCCCAACACCACCACCGCCTCAACAAACCAGGGTACTAAGAGAGGAAAGGCAGACACTGGTTGAGTCTGGGATCTGCCCTGCCAGGATCTTGTCAGGAGCCCTGGGTCATCTTTAGTCCATTATCAGATAACTTCTCCCTAGACAGTTTAAAGGCTTTCTACCGAAGTTACAAATTTCAAAACTCAGATGGCCTCTCCTAATGTTTTCCTCTTCCTTACGTTTCACTGACTATCTTGATTCCAAAACCCTTGATTCTAAATGCACCTTCTACTCCTTCTTTCTTTAGATTCTCCTTCTTTAGAGACAGGGATGGCCTCAGGGTCCATCTGCTTTTGACAGATACTCACACTTGCCCAGTCATTAACACTTGTGTAACAGACTATTTCTGCTCCCCTTTCACCTCATTGTGTTGCCTTCACCAGTGATAAAGGGAAGAGGTATACTATTAGCTATGGTTACTTTTTGTAGAGAACATTACCCTTAACTTACCAAATTATAGAATATTTTTTCTTTCTTTTTCACTGGCTATTCTACTGGCTCTGATTCTAAGGCTGGTCTGTGACATAAATAACAGAACTGTTTGGAGGGCACAGTTAAGTGACCCTGGTAGATCAGGTGAGCTGATCTGTTCATTGCATGGTACTCCAGGGAGACGAATGTCTCATTTTAGATTAGTTCAAAACAAAACAAAACATTTCGCGCTGTCCTTGGCTCTGACCTAGACAACCCTCTTATCCATGATAGAGAAGGCATACTTATCCTGTTTTCAATTAAACAAAGCTAGAAGAGATGAAGAATGAATTGGGGATTCATAAAACTCTCAATAGGTTGCAAAGTTAAGATTAACAAATAGATGAAATTTACCATGCTTATGTTCAAAATATTAACTTCACAAACAGCATGTACAAGATTTAGCTTAACAGTTCATGTGAAAAATGCTACGAGTCTTGACTAATAACAAGTTTAGCGAGTTGACAGCAGAAAGTGGCTGGGGGTGACTGCCAGAAAAGTAACTGTTTCTCTTTCTACCTCCCTGAGAGCATAGGCAGGATTGTTTATGTTATATTAATCAATTCACCAATAAATATTTATTGAGGATCTACTAGGTGTCTAGTATGAGGAAAGTGCTGTGATAGAGAACGAGAGGAAGAAAGTAACAATTTTTCAGCAGGTTGACAGACAACATATACTTAGGAAATTATAGCAGTAATAATAACTTACATTTGAATAATGCTTTACTTTATCATGTTCAATCATTTTTTGACTTATGGCTGCCCTATGAGGTGGTAAGTCAAATACAGTCACCATTTTTTTTTTTTTTTTTTTTTTTTTTTTGCGGTACGCGGGCCTCTCACTGTTGCGGCTTCTCCCGTTGCGGAGCACAGGCTCCGGACGCGCAGGCTCAGCGGCCATGGCTCACGGGCCCAGCCGCTCCGCTGCATGTGGGATCTTCCCGGACCGGGGCACGAACCCGTGTCCCCTGCATCGGCAGGCGGACTCTCAACCGCTGCGCCACCAGGGAAGCCCTACAGTCACCATTTTAAAGATAAGAAATTGAGGCTCAATGAAGTAAATCGCTGATGCTCAAACATTTTGCTCTCAGGACCCCTTTACACTTTTAAAATTATCAAGGTATTGGGTTGGCCAAAAAGTCGTTCGGGTTTTGCTGTGAGATGTTAATGAAAAACCCGAACGACCTTTTTGGCCAACCCAATACTTCAGAGCATATTCAGAGATTAAACAAAAATGGATCAAAGACCTAAGTGTAAGAGAACTGTAAAACTCTTAAAAGAAAACAGTGTAAATCTTTGTGACCTTGGATCAGGCAATGATTTCTTAGGTATGACATCAAAAGCAGAAGCAACAAAAGAAAAAAATTAATTGGATTTCATTAAAATTTTAAAGATACTCTCAAGAAAGTGAAAAGACAACCCACAGAATGAGAGAAATACAGTTGACCCCTGAACAACATAGGTTTGAATTGCATGGGTCCACTTTTACACGGATTTTTTTTTTTTCTCAATAAATATGTAGTCGGCCAACCACATTCAGTTGGTTGAATCCACAGATGCAGAACTTGCAGATATGAAACCTGCAGTTACTGAGGGATTACTATATTTGCAAATTATATATCTGATGAGGGACTACTATCCAGAGTATATAAAGAACTGTTATAATTCAACAATTAAAAGTAATAATAATCCAATTTTTAAATGGGCAAAGGATTTGAATAGACATTTCTCTGAAGAACATATGCAAATGGCCAATAAGCACGTGAAAAGATACTCAGCATCATTAGATTAGGAAAATGCTAATCAAAATCATACTGAGATACTTCATGCTCACTAGAATTGCTATAAGGAAAGAAGCAGATAACAAAGTGTTGGATGCAGAGAAATGGAACCCTCATACACTGCTGCTGGGAATGTAGAATGGTGCTGCTGCTTTGCAAAACTGTTTGGCAGTTTCTCGAAGATTAAACGTAGATTTACCATGTGACCCGACAATTCTCCTAGATATATATCCAAGAGAATTGGAAACATATGTGCACATAGAAACTTATACATGAATATTCATAGCAGTGTTATTCACGATAACTGAAAAACTAGAAACAACCCAAATATCCATCAACTGATGAATGGATAAACAAAAATGTGATATATCTATCTAATAGAATATTATTCAGCAATAAAAAATTGAAGTACTGATATATGCTACAACATGAATGAACCTTGAAAACATTATGTCAAATGAAAGAAGCCTGTCACAAAGGACTGCATGTTGTATGATTCTGTTTATATGAAATATCCAAAATAGGAAAATCTCTAGAGATAGAAAGTAAAATAGAGAGTGGTTGCCTAGGACTAGTGTTGGGTGGGGGGAGGGCTGCTGGTCACGGGGGGATATGAGGAATGACTACTAGTGAATAGTCATTTTTTTTTGAGGTATAGTTGATTTTCAATATTATATTAGCACAACATAGTGCTTCAAAATTTTTGTAGATTTCACTCCATTTGTTGTTATTATGAAATATTGTTTATATTCCCTGTGTTGTACAGTATATTCTTGTAGCTTATTCATTTTATACATAGTAGTTTGTACCTCTTAGCAGGTAGGGGGTTCTTTTTGGGGCAATGCAAATTTTCAAAAATTGATTGTGATAATGGTTGCACAACTATGTGAATATACTAAAAACCATTGAACTATGTACTTTAAGTGGGTGAATTTTATGATATGTGAATTATACCTCAGTAAAGCTTTTATTAAAAAAATTGAGGACCCAGAAGAGTATTTGTTTATTTGGATTTTCCATAGTAAACCCACATAACCTATTAATAACCTATAATATAGTAACCTATTACATGTTAACATAAACACATAACATAAAAAATTTTTATGAAAAAAATAACAATTTTCCAGACTTCCCTGGGGGCACAGTGCTTAAGAATCCGCCTGCCAATGCAGGGGACACAGGTTCAAGCCCGGGTCTCGGAAGATCCCACATGCCACGGAGCACCTAAGCCCGTGCGTCACAACTACTGAGCCTGCGCTCTAGAGCCCATGTGCCACAGCTACTGAAGCCTGCACACCTTGAATCCGTGCTCTGCAACAAGAGAAGCCACCGCAATGAGAAGCCGGTGCACCGCAACAAAGAGTAGCCCCCTCTCGCCGCAAGTAGAGACAGACCATGGGCAGCAACGAAGACCCAATGCAGCCAAAAAAAAAAAGAAAATTTTCCAAAACAAAGAAAATACCTAGTGAGAGTAGAGTTATTGTTTTACATTTTTATCAATCTCTTTAGTGTCTGACTTAATAGACGATAGCTGGATTCTCATATTGGTTGTTTGGCTGAGGTATATGAAGAAAGTTCTAATCTCATACGGATATAGTTGGAAAAAAGTAAAGTATTTTAATAGCCTTTTTAAAATTAAATTTAATTTTTTCATACAGCAGGTTCTTATGAGTTATCTATTTTATACATTTTAGTGTATATATGTCAGTCCCAATCTCCCAATTCATCACACCACCACCACCACTCCCCCCTCCTTTCCCCCTAGGTGTCCATACCTTTGTTCTCTACATCTGTGTCTATTTCTGCCTTGCAAACCAATTCATCTGTACCATTTTTCTAGATTCCACATATATGTGTTTATATACGACATTTGTTTTTCTCTTTCTGACTTACTTCACTCTGTATGACAGTCTCTAGGTCCATCCACATCTCTACAAATGACCGTTCCTTTTTATGGCTGAGTAATATTCCATTGTATATACGTATCACCTCTTCTTTATCCATTCGTCTGTCGATGGCATTTAGGTTGCTTCCATTACCTGGCTATTGTAAATAGTGCTGCAATGAACACTGGGGTGCATGTATCTTTTTTTCATTTTTTTTTTAGGATTTTTCATATGTTGACATTCATTTTTTTTAACATTTTTATTGGAGTATAATTGCTTTACAATGTTGTGTTAGTTTCTGCTGTATAACAAAGTGAATCAGCTTAGGTTTCCATGGTGGCACAGTGGTTATGAATCCGCCTGCCAATGCAGGGGACACAGGTTTGAGCCCTGGTCCGGGAAGATCCCACATGCCACAGAGCAACTAAGCCCATGCACCACAACTACTGAGCCTGCACACCTAGAGCCCGTGCTCTGCAACAAGAGAAGCCACTGCAATGGGGAGCCCGCGGAGCACAAGGAAGAGTAGCCTCCACTCGCCACAACTAGAGAAAGCCTGCACGCAGCAAGAAGACCCAACACAACCAAAAATAAATAAATAAAATAAATAAATTTATTTTTAAAATGTTTTTAAAAACAAGTGAATCAGCTATATGTATACATACTTCCCCATACCCCCTCCCTCTTGTGCCTCCCTCCCACCCTCCCTATCCCACCCCTCTAGGTGGTCACAAAGCACTGAGCTGAGCTCCCTGTGCTATGCAGCTGCTTCCCACTAGCTATCTATTTTACATTTGTTAGTGTATATATGTCAGTGCTACTCTCTCACTTCGTCCCAGCTTATCCTTCCTCCTCTCCGTGTCCTCAGGTCCATTCTGTACGTCTGCATCTTTATTCCTGTCCTGCCCCGAGTTCATGAGAACTATTTTTTTTTAAGATTCCATATATATGTGTTAGCATACAGTATTTTTCTCTTTCTGACTTACTTCACTCTGTATGACAGACTCTAGGTCCATCCACCTCACTACAAATAACTCAATTTCATTTCATTTTATGGCTAATATTTCATTGTATATATGTGCCACATCTTCTTTATCCATTCATCTGTTGATAGACACTTAGGTTGTTTCCATGTCCTGGCTATTGTAAATAGTGCTGCAGTGAACATTGTGGTACATGACTCTTTTTGAATTATGGTTTTCCTGTGGTATATGCCCAGTAGTGGGATTGCTGGTTCATATGGTAATTCTATTTTTAGTTTTTTAAGGAACCTCCATACTGTTCTCCATACTGGCTGTATCAATTTACATTCCCACCAACAGTGCAAGAGGGTTCCCTTTTCTCCACACCGTCTCTGGCATTTGTTGTTTATTTATAGATTTTCTGATGATGCCCATTCTAACCGGTGTGAGGTGATACCTCATTGTAGTTTTTTTTTTTTTTTTT
>NW_006798383.1:962740-972667 GCF_000442215.2 Lipotes vexillifer | reverse complement strand
TGCTCCGCGGCATGTGGGATCTTCCCGGACCGGGGCACGAACCCGTGTCCCCTGCAATGGCAGGCAGACTCTCAACCACTGCGCCACCAGGGAAGCACCTCATTGTAGTTTTGATTTGCATTTCTCTAATAATGAGTGATGTTGAGCAGCTTTTCATGTGCTTCTTGGCCATCTGTATGTCTTCTTTGGAGAAATGTCTATTTAGGTCTTCTGCCCATTTTTTGATTGCGTTTTTTTTTTTTTTTTTAATATTGAGCTGCATGAGCTGTTTATATATTTTGGAGATTAATCCTTTGTCCGTTGATCCATTTGCAAGTATTTTCTCCCATTCTGAGGGTTGTCTTTTCATCTTGTATATAGTTTCCTTTGCTGTGCAAAAGCTTTGAAGTTTCATTAGGTCCCATTGGTTTATTTTTGTTTTTATTTCCATTACTTTAGGAGGTGGGTCAAAAAAGATCTTGCTATGATCTATGTCAAAGAGTGTTCTTCCTATGTTTTCCTTTAAGAGTTTTATAGTGTCTGGCCTTACATCTAGGTCTTTAATACATTTTGAGTTTATTTTTGTGTATAGTGTTAGGGAGTGTTCTAAGTTCATTCTTTTACATGTAGCTGTCCAGTTTTCCCAGAACCACTTATTGAAGAGACTGTCTCTTCTCCAGTGTATATCCTTGCCTCCTTTGTCATAGATTAGTTGACCATAGGTGCGTGGGTTTATCTCTGGGCTTTCTATCCTCTTCCATTGATCTGTATTTCTGTTTTTGTGCCAGTACCATATTGTCTTGGTTACTGTAGCTTTGTATTATAGTCTGAAGTCAGGGAGTCTGATTCCTCCAGTTCCATTTTTTTCCCTTAAGATTGCTTTGGCTATTCGGGGTCCTTTGTATTGCCATACAAATTTTAAGATTATTTGTTCTAGTTCTGTAAAAAATGCCATTGGTAATTTGATAGGGATTGCATTGAATCTGTAGATTGCTTTGGGTGGTATAGTCCTTTTCACAATGTTGATTCTTCCAATCCAAGACATGGTATATCTCTCCATCTGTTTGTATCATCTTTAATTTCTTTCATCAGTGTATTATAGTTTTCTGCATACAGGTCTTTTGTCTCCCTAGGTAGGTTTATTCCTAGGTATTGTATTCTTTTGGTTGCAGTGGTAAAGGGGAGTGTTTCCTTAATTTCTCTTCCAGATTTTTCATCATTAGTGTATAGGAATGCAAGAGATTTCTGTGCATTAATTTTGTATCCTGCAACTTTACCAAATTCATTGATTAGCTCTAGTAGTTTTCTGGTGGCATCAGTAGGATTCTCTATGTATAGTATCATGTCATCTGCAAACAGTGACAGTTTTACTTCTTCTTTTCCAATTTGTATTCCTTTTATTTCTTTTTCTTCTCTGAGTGCTGTGGCTAGGACTTCCAAAACTATGCTGAATAGTAGCGGTGAGAGTGGACATCCTTGTCTTGTTCCTGATCTTAGAGGAAATGCTTTCAGTTCTTCACCATTGAGAATGATGTTTGCTGTGGGTTTGTCATATATGGCCTTTTTAAGTTGAGGTAGGTTCCCTCTCTGCCCACTTTCTGGAGAGTTTTTATCATAAATGGGTGTTGAATTTTGTCAAAAGCTTTTTCTGCATCTATTGAGATGATCATATGGTTTTTATTCTTCAATTTGTTAATATGGTGTATCACATTGATTGACTTGCATATATTGAAGAATCCTTGCATCCCTGGGATGAATCCCACTTGATCATGGTGTATGATCCTTTTAATGTGTTGTTGGATTCTGTTTGCTAGTATTTTGTTGAGGATTTTTGCATCTATATTCATCAGTGATATTGGTCTGTAATTTTCTTTTTTTGGAGTATCTCTGTCTAGTTTTGGTATCAGGGTGATGGTGGCCTCATAGAATGAGTTTGGGAGTCTTCCTTCCTCCACAATTTTTTGGAAGAGTTTGAGAAGGATGGGTGTTAGCTCTTCTCTAAATATTTGATAGAATTCACCTGTGAAGCCATCTGGTTCTGGACTTCTGTTTGTTGGAAGATTTTAAATCACAGTTTCAATTTCATTACTTGTGATTGATCTGTTCATATTTTCTATTTCTTCCTGGTTCAATCTTGGAAGGTTATAGCTAAGAATTTGTCCCTTTCTTCCAGGTTGTCCCTTTTATGGGCATAGAGTTGCTTGTGTTAGTCTCTTGTGATGCTTTGTATTTCTGCAGTGTCCATTGTAACTTCTCCTTTTTCATTTCTAATTTTATTGATTTGAGTTCTCTCCCTCTTTTTCTTGATGAGTCTGGCTAAAGTTTTATCAATTTTGTTTTTCTTCTTAGAGAATCAGCTTTTAGTTTTATTGATCTTTGCTATTGTTTCCTTTGTTTCTATTTCATTTATTTCTGCTCTCGTCTTTATGATTTCTTTCCTTCTACTAACTTTGAGTTTTGTTTGTTTTTCTTTCTCTAGTTCCTTTAGGTGTAAGTTTAGATTGTTTATTTGAGATGTTTCTTGTTTCTTGAGGTAGGATGCTATTGCTATAAACTTCCCTCTTAGAACTGCTTTTGCTGCATCCCATAGGTTTTGGATCATCATGTTTTCATTGTCATTTGTCTCTAGGTATTTTTTGATTTCCCCCCCTTTTTTTTTTTTTTTTTTTTTTTTTGCGTTATGCGGGCCTCTCACTGTTGTGGCCTCTCCCGTTGTGCAGCCCAGGCTCCAGACACGCAGGCTCAGCGGCCATGACTCACAGGCCCAGCTGCTCCGCAGCATGTGGGATTTTCCAAGACCGGGGCACAAATCCATGTCCCCTGCATTGGCAGGCGGACTCTCAACCACTGCACCACGAGGGAAGCCCTGATTTCCTCATTGGTTTCTCCAGTGATCTCTTGGTTATTTAGTAATGTATTGTTTAGCCTCCAAGTGTTTGTGTTTTTTACGTTTTTTTCCCTGTAATTTATTGCTAACCTCATAGTGTTGTTGTCAGAAAATATGCTTGATATGATTTCAATTTTTCTTAAATTTTCCAAGGCTTGATTTGTGACCCAAGATGTTTTCTATCCTGGAGAATATTCCATGTGCACTTGAGAAGAAAGTGTAATCTGCTGTTTTTGGATAGAATGTCCTATAAATATCAATTAAATCTATCTGGTCTATTGTGTCATTTAAAGCTTGTGTTTCCTTATTAATTTTCTGTCTGGATGATCTGTCCATTGGTGTAAGTGAGATGTAAGTCCCCCACTATTACTGTGTTACTGTTGATTTCCTCCTTTTTGTTGTTTGTTATTTTTTGTTTTTTGTTTTTTTGAAGATTCAAACATTGTTTTTAATGTAATAATAGTAATAATTAAATTACGTACCTGTGACTTCTTGTAAGAAATGCAAACACGGTTGATTACTTCCAGAAATGCTTATTGAAACAGCCAGTGGGGTCTATCCTTCATAGTTCCTTGTGTTTGTGTCTGCTCCATAATTATATAACATCCGTGCACAAAGCACATCATCCCTAACGGCAGACAAATGTAAAGGAGTCTGTCCATCTTCTAAGTGACCCAAGTTTGTGTCTGCTCCTCTCTGAAGGAACATTCAGCAATAAGAGTGATTGCTTTTTATCACAGCATATTGCAACAGGAAACCCTTCTGAATGTTGATGTTGGCATTGTGGTCCAGGAGTATTTTCACACAGCTTGACATCTCTCGGATAATGGTGAGCTGAAGTGGCGTTGTACCTTTATCATTGAGCTGGTTGACCTCAGCCTTGAACTCCAGTAAGAGTGTCCAGATTCCGGTGTCAGTGAGCTCTTTCTTAACCTTCAGTGCATTTTCAGAGGCAGCAACAAAATACAGCAGCAGAAATGTGATCACATGAATTAGATGCTTAAACTTCAATCTAACAGATTCTCTTTATGGAGGATACTGGTCAGAGGCTCTCTGCTGCTTCTCTGGTGGGTGGGTAGCCCTGTTCCTGCTCTCTCGCTTCCCCTAGCCACCTCAAATCTGTCTTCTCAGCTGCTGCTTCTCTTACTTCTTTCAGCCTCCTCTTCCACACTCACCAACTTCTCCTTTGAACAAACAGCCCAGGCAGGGCCGGACACGGGTGTCCTTGATCCTTCATGATGCCTCATGGCCCCAGCCCTGCGAGCATCCAGACTGCTGAGCAGACTGGAGGTGGCAGTCCTGGCCTACGGGCAGCCTCAGGGCAGGGGTGCAGGGAGGAAGTCTGGGCTCGGGTTGGCGGGCAGTCCCGTCTGAGGGCTTGGGAGCAGGGGGCTGCTGCGTTCCGGGCTGGAGTCTCCCAGCTACATGGGGACATGGGAGGTCTTGGAGCAGCAAGGTCCTGGGTCATTCACGGTCTGATGTGCCAGCCGCGGGGGCTTCAGGCAGGGGGCTTTTGGGATGCACTTTGCACTGGACCACCCCTGCACCCTCCCTCCAGCACTTTGGTGTCACTGGGATGGGACCAAGCCTTCAGCAGCCAATCAGCAGCTGCACTGGAGCCTGAGCGTGGAGCTGTAAACCAGGTCAGGGGTGGGTGGGGGTGGGGGGTAGAGGTGACTTGGTTGGTTCGTTGGTTACCTCCTTCCCTCCCCCTTACCCCAGCAGCCCCCACCCCTTGCCTGCGGTCCAATTTCCTCTTTTATAGCCGTTAGCATTTGCCTTATGTATTGAGGTGCTCCTGTATTGGATGCATATATATTTATAATTGTTATATCTTCTTCTTGGATTGATCCCTTAATCATTATTTAGTGTCCTTCCTTATCTCTTGTAACATTCTTTATTTTTAAAGTCTACTTTATCTGATATGAGTATTGCTACTCCAGCTTTCTTTTGATTTCCATTTGCATGGAATATCTTTTTCCATCCCCTCACTTTCAGTCTGTATGTGTCCTAGGTCTGAAGTGGGTCTCTTGTAGACAGCATATACATGGGTCTTGTTTTTGTATCCATTCAGCAAGCCTGTGTCTTTTGGCTAGAGCACTTAATCCATTCACATTTAAGGTAATTATTGATATGTATGTCCCTATTACCATTTTCTTAATTGTTACGGGTTTGTTTTTGTAGGTTCTTTTCTTCTCTTGTGTTTCCCACTTAGAGAAGTTCCTTTAGCATTTGTTGTAGAGCTGGTTTGGTGGTGCTGAATTCTTTTAGCTTTTGTTTGTCTGTAAAGCTTTTGATTTCTCCGTTGAATCTGAATGAGATCCTTGCCGAGTAGAGTAATCTTGGTTGTAGGTTCTTCCCTTTCATCACTTTAAATATATCATGCCACTCCCTTCTGTCTTGTAGAGTTTCTGCTGAGAAATCAGCTGTTAACCTTATGGGAGTTCCCTTGTATGTTATTTGTCATTTTTCCCTTGTTGCTTTTAATAATTTTTATTTGTCTTTAATTTTTGCAATTTGATTACTGTGTGTTTTGGCCTGTTTCTCCTTGGGTTTATCCTGGCTGGGACTCTTTTTGCTTCCTGTACTTGGGTGACTATTTCCTTTCCCATGTTAGGGAGGTTTTCAACTATAACCTCTTCATATATTTTCTCGGGTCCTTTCGCTCTCTCTTCTCCTTCTGGGACCCCTATAATACGAATGTTGTTGCATTTAATGTTGTCCCAGAGGTCTCTTAGGCTATCTTCATTTCTTTTCATTCTTTTTTCTTTATTCTGTTCTGTGGCAGTGAGTTCCACCATTCTGTCTTCCAGGTTACTTATCCATTCTTCTGCCTCAGTTATTCTGCTATTGATTCCTTCTAGTGTATTTTTCATTTCAGTTATTCTGTTGTTCATCTCTGTTTGTTTGTTTTTTAATTCTTCTAGGTGTTTGTTCTTTAATTCTTCTAGGTCTTTGTTAAACATTTCTTGCATCTTCTCAATCTTTGCCTCCATTCTTTTTCCAAAGTCCTGGATAATCTTCACTATCATTATTCTGAACTCTTTTTCTAGAAGGTTGCCTATCTCCACTTCATGTAGTTGTTTTCCTGGGGTTTTATCTTGTTCCTTTGTCTGTTCCTTGTTCCTTTGTTCCTTTGTTTCTGCACCATCTCATTTTGTCTAACTTTCTGTTTTTAAGACATTCATCATTTTGTGATATGCAGCAGGAGTGCTTTATGCATACTTCCTATTTTTGACACAGCATTTTTAAAAGATATGTTCTCAATGGTCAAGCTTTAATATAATTAATAATTTTTATTTCCTAATCGAGAACACTTTTAAGTGAAACTGAACTCCCTCCAAGTGTACGGCAGTGAGAAATACAAATACAAATGACCACTAGTACAGTTTGGTACTACTGCCTTGTTTTCTGTCAAGGTGCAAAGAGTTTACCCACCATTACTTTGGTACAAATGTCAACATGATGGTGAAAAAAGGCAAACCAAGGCTTAATATTATTGTGAAACTCATTTTGGTCTCAAAGTTACCTTGAAAGCTTGTGGGATCTTCAGGGGTTTATGGATCACATGTTGAAAACCTCTCATTTAATGCCTCTCCCAAAGTCATGCATCTAGTAAGGAGTGGACCACTTCTTGAAACCAAGGCCTATTGACTCCCCATCTAATAGTTTCTCCATTATATCACAGAATGCCAAAATGAGTGATACAGATATGAAGTATAATGTGCACTCATATTAAAACCAAATAATTAAATACATGCACCAAATGTTTGTAGCAGCACTATTTACAATAGCCAAGATATGGAAGCAATCAAAATGCCCATCAACAGATAATGGACAAAGAAGATATAGCATATATATACAAAGGAATATTACTCAGACATAAAAAAGAATGAAGTTCTGCCATTTGCAGTAACATGGATGGACCTAGAGAATATTATGCTTAGTGAAATAAGTCAGAGAAATACAAACACTGTATGATATCACTTATGTGTAATCTAAAAAATAATACTAATGAATTATTAGAAACAGACTCACAGGTATAGAAAACAAACTAGTGGTTAGCAAAGGGTAAAGGGAAGGGGAGAGGGGGTATGGGGTTAAGAGACACCAACTACTATGTATAAAATAGATAAACAACAAAGATATATTGTGTAGCACAGCCATTATAATAATTTTTAAAATAAATTGATTTATTTTATTTTTATTTATTTTTGGCTGCATTGGGACTTTGCTGCTCCACACAGGCTTTTTCTAGTTGCAGCGAGCAGGGGCTACTCTTCATTGTGGTGCGCAGGCTTCTCATTGAGGTGTCTTCTTTTGTTGTGGAGCATGGGCTGTAGGCGTGCAGGCTTCAGTAGTTGTGGCACGTGGGCTTAGTTGCTCTGCGGCATGAGGGATCTTCCCGGACCAGGGCTTGAACCTGTGTCTCCTGCATTGGCAGGTGGACCCTCAACCACTGCGCCACGAGGAAGCCCTATAATAACTTTCAATGGAGTATAATCTGTAAAAATACTGAATCACTATGCTGTACCCCTGAAACTAATGTAATATTGTAAATCAACCATACTTCAATAAAACATCATCATCATCATCGTAAATTTCTACCAGAGCCCTAGTTAGAAATGCAATTAGTGGTTAACAACCAGATATGATCATTTTAAGCTCATCTAGTCCAGGTCATAAAAATAGCTTAAATAGATATGCTTAAAACCATGAAGAGATGGGATATAGCTAGACAATCATCAAAGAGACAAGGTGGACATCCATTTCACAGACTGAAAATTCCAAAATTTAACCTCTGTCACCATTGGAAAGGGCTTTCATGTACTCAAAATCATAGAGTCTTAAAACTAGGTGGAACCTAAGAGGTAATCTCATCCATTACCATGCCCCATACAGGACCCTCCTCACAGCATCTCCAGAGGTTGGATGAATCTGGTGAGGAGTGGCTTACCCCTCTCAAGACCTTGTAACAGCTGTCCTTGGGTCTCATTTTTCTTATGGGGTCCCCATACATATGCAATTAAATTTTCTCCTGTTAATATGTCTCATGTCAATTTAATTCTTAGACAAACAGAAGAACCTAGAAAGGGAAGAGGAAAAAGTTTTTCCTTCCTCAGCATTACTCTTTCTTTCTCCACTGATGGAGCCCTTCTTGTGTCCCAGGCACTATGACATTTAATTCCCAGAATAACCCTATGAAGTAGATACCATCAACAGCCACCCCTCCTTTTTTAAGGCATTATGGGTTGAGGATTTTTGGTAATCATATACAGCTGTATAACTACCACCCCAATAGTGATATAGAACAGTTCCCTCACACTAACTTTTCCCTCGTGCCCTTTTGCAGTCACATATGTAATTTTTAAAAATAATTTTATACATACTATTTTTTAATCTGAGTGTTTCTCTTAACAAGATGTATTAAACATCTTTTGATGGTAATTAATATAGTTTTACAAGATAATCTTAATGTCTGCACAGCAGTCCATTAAATGAATGTTTCATAATTTATTTAACTAATGTCCTTTTTTCAGATATCTATTTTTTACAACATCCTGCTCCCTCTTCCTGGAAATTAACTTGTTACTTGTCTTATATTAGTCTAGTTTGCTTGTTGTTTTCATATCTCATACTTAGTCTAGGTTTTGCTAGTTTTGCTAACTCTGTGTCCTCTTTAAGGAGGACACAGTTAAGCCCAGGTGATCAATTTTCTCCCTAATTTTGAAACCGTGCACCTCATATTGGGACTTGAACCCATGTTCCGGGTCTCAAACCCAGCCAAAACCCACAATCT
This sequence comes from Lipotes vexillifer, assembly GCF_000442215.2. Lineage (NCBI taxonomy): Eukaryota > Metazoa > Chordata > Mammalia > Artiodactyla > Lipotidae > Lipotes > Lipotes vexillifer. Next base: position 964,001 of record NW_006798383.1, on the reverse strand, counting down.
TCCGACTGAGATCACACACCTGGTTTCAGGACTAAAGGAAGCTCAGGTTCTTGATATCTCATCACAGAAAGAATTCAGTGAGAGACAAAGTGATAGGTAAGAAGTGGATTTATTTAGAGAGAGAAACACACTCCACAGACAGAGCGTGGGCCATCTCAGAAGGTGAGAAAGGCACCAGGGTACTGGGGTTGTCAGTTTTTACAGGGGTGGGTAATTTCGTAGCCTAATGAGTGCGAGGAGTGTTCCAACTATTTGGGGGAAATGGGCGGGGATTTCCAGAAATTGGGCCACTGCCCGCTTTTTGATCCTTATGGATCTTTGGAACTGTCAGGGCGCCTGTGGGTGTGTCATTTAGCTTGCTGATGTGTTACAGTGAGTGTATACTGAGGCTCAAGGTTTAGTGGAAGTCGACTTGTCCGCCATCTTGGACCCATTTGGTTTTAATCAGTTTTGTCATGTCCTCGGGGCTATATGTTATTCTTTCAAAGGTTGTGCCCTGCCCTCTTCCCTCCTGTTTCAGTTTCACTATAAACCTTTTGGATCTCATCTTTATCTCTCTTCTAAACACCAAGATTCTTTTTTTTTTTTTTTTTTTTTTTCTCACTGTTGTGTCCTCTCCCGCTGCGGAGCACAGGCTCCGGACGCGCAGGCTCAGCGGCCGTGGCTCACGGGCCCAGCTGCTCCGCGGCATGTGGGATCTTCCCGGACCGGGGCACGAACCCGTGTCCCCTGCATCGGCAGGCAGACTCTCAACCACTGCGCCACCAGGGAAGCCCTGCTTCTCTCTATTTTAAAAAAACTATTTCAGTTAGTGCAGGTGCTTCCCTTCTAGTCACACAGGAGTGAAACCTCAAAGTCATTTCTGACTCCTCTCCCCGCTCATCTCACATATCCAATCAATTAAGTGCTAGTGATTTGACTCCAAAATACCTCTTAACTCGTGCCCTTCCTTTCCATTTGACGGTTACTATCCTAGTTTTCTGGTCTCATGACCTCCTAACTGATCTTCCAGCCATAACCTCGTCCTTCTTTGATCTGCTCCTTATGTCAACTTTCTGAAACATCAGAGTTAACTTTCTGAAAGACGATTATTTTCCTCTTCCGCTTCAAAATAACTGACGGCTACCTAGCGCTCACAAAAGCAAGTCTGAACTCTCCAGGCAGGCTTTCATTCAAGGCTTCTCTCCACGTTGCGCTCGCACTCACCCACTCCTCCTGCAGGCTCCTGTTACCTCAGCCCTGACCGCTCTGAACACCTTCC
>NW_006798383.1:945443-962663 GCF_000442215.2 Lipotes vexillifer | reverse complement strand
ATTCCTGCTTCTGCTCTACCCTGTGACTAGACTGTTTTGCTGATTATTTGCTCGCTGCCTCTTACACGACAGGTGTTTGCTCTATTGCAGATGAGAATAACAATTAGCTCTGCCTACTGGTCTGTCGTGGTCAGCAAGGTCTCGCACTGCCTCAAAATCAGTCATGGATTAAGAGCTCATATTGATAATCCTGAGTTAGGGAGGGGCTGGCAGTGAGGGAGGAGAAAGTCTCTACATTTTTTCGCAGCAGAGAAGCACTGGATTCTGTGTTGGGAAGGAAAGCACAGTGTTCTCCATTCCTATGTAAAACTCTCCTAGAATTCTTTAGTGCAGATGTCTTCCCAGGTGAATGGTATTTCAGTATTTTCCCCATTTCAGTGAATGGCAAACTGAGATCTAGGAGAGGCTGAGCTCTGAGTCAGGATCCCCTCCCCAAAAAGGGCGGCAGTTGTCCTGTGATTCAAAGAGAGAGAGACTATAAGGATAGCACCTCCTGATTGGTGCAGACTGAGTCAGACAAGTTTGGGGGCTGCTGATTGGCTCCGGGTTGATCAGGCGCTGTTGGGCTGTTGTAAATGTAAATAGCTCTGTGACCGGCAGTAACCCCGGTGAGAGCGGGTAGAGAGGGAGGCTCTTCCTCTCCATTCACGTCTGCGCCCTGACAGGCCCAGACAGGCAGGCCCTTTAGCAGGGGGGCTGGGCAGGACAAGGCTAGGGCTTGTATCTTCGGAGATCTTAAGCTTGAGCTGAGAGTTAAAACACTCGCCTGCAGGTCTGAGCCAGGGCTGGCAGCTTCCACACAGAGCTGCTTCCTTTCTGCTCTCAGCTTTGACTGTTTAAGACAGGTTAATGGAATGTTCTGTGTGGGGACGGAGGTGTTGGAGGGCGCTAGGAGGGTTGTTTTATGGAGTAACATAAATGGCTGTGGTGGTGTGCCACAGGGAGATGGAAGCCTGCCCTCCTCTGTTTCCTGGTCACAGAATCCTGTTTGTTGAAAAGGCAAGAGCAGAGGCAGAGCATAAGGCCAGAGGGGATCCTGCTGCCCAGGTTTGTGCATTGATCGTCTTTCTACTAGAGGTGCAGCTTCTCCCACCCTCTACTCCGGGGGAAAGGGAAGTCTGTTGGGACTGGCTTTCTTGGAACTAGGGAGCAGGAAAGGAACAAATGTGTACATGTTAAGAATAAAGAGCGACGCCCTGGTGGCGTCGTGGTTAAGAATCCGCCTGCCATTGCAGGGGACACGGGTTCGAGACCTGGTCCGGGAAGATCCTACATGCCGCGGAGCAACTAAGCCTGTGCACCACAGCTACTGAGTCTGCGCTCTAGAACCTGCGAGCCACAACTACTGAGCCCACGTGCCACAACTACTGAAGCCCGCACGCCTAGAGCCCATGCCACTGCAATGAGAAGCCCACGCACCGCAGCGAAGAGTAGCCCCCCTCACCGCAGTTAGAGAAAGCCCGCGCGCAGCAACGAAGACCCAACGTGGCCAAAATAATATAATAAATAAATTTATTTAAAAAAATTTTTAAGAAAAAGAATAAAGGGTGACCCTCACACATTGCTGGTGGGGAATGCTGCAGCTACTGTGGAAAACAGTTTGGTGGTTCCACAAAGAGTTAAACGTGGAATTGCCGTATAACCTAGCAACTCCACTCTTAGGTATAAACCCAAATGAATTGAAAACAGGTACTCAATTACTTATACACAAGTGTTCATTGCAACACTATTCACAATAGTCAAAAGGTGGAAGCAACTCAAATATTCATCAACGATGAATAGAGAGAAACCAGTTGTGATATATTTATGCAACGGTATATTATTTGGCAATAAAAAGAAATGAAGTAATGATACATGCTACAGGGTGGATGACCCTTGAAAGCATTATGCTGAGAGGAGGAAGCCAGACACAGAAGGTCACGTATTGCAGGATTCCATTTATGTGAAATATCCGGAATAGGTAGATCCATAGAGACAGAAAGCGGACTGGTGGTTGCCAGGTCCTGGCGGGAGCGGGGAGTTGGCGAGTGGCTGTGGAGCAAGTACAGAGTCTTCTTTTGGGGTGGTAAGAAGTTTTCAGAACTGGATAGAGGTGGCGATTGCACAACGTTGTAAATGGACTAAAATGTCACCGGACTGTTCACTTTAAAATGGCTAATTTTATGGTATGTGAATTTTACTTCAAACATATGTATATGAAACAAACAAATACAAAGACCGAAGGGTGAGTCCTGATTGCTGTTCAGAATTCTCTGAGGATCCCGACTGTGGTGAGGAGCAATCTGCCCTTTCACTTTCCCTTTCCTCTGGTTGGTCACAAAGTTCTAAAAGCCTGGCCTGACCCTGGCTGCTCCCTGCTCCTACGGGAGAGGGCCAGCAGGAGAGGGCCCCTCGGGCCCCTCGAGACAATCCTAGCTTGGAAGCAGAAGCGCCGCGTGAGTCAGCACAGCAGACACTTGGGCTTTGTGAGCTCTCTGTGGCCTGGGTGCAGCAGGCAGGGCAGGCCCGGGCGGGGGAGGGACAGGCCCGGGTCCCGAAAAGGGGAAGGCTGTGCCTCTAGCAACCCCAGTATAGAATCTCAGCTGCTTGGAACCTGCAATTAAGGCCTGTGGCATTTGCCCCAGAGTCAGCATGCAAGAATCAGCACTGTGCCCGCGGCTTAGTAAGTTACTATAGGTCACAGAATGCAACCCCACTCCCTGTGTCACTTCACAGAGTTTGTCGCAGAGACTGAATTCACAAGACATGAGATCTTTCAATAATTTTATCAAGCATTGATTGTTCAGGTGCAGGAGACATTTCTAAGAGAAGATGCCCTTAAGGATCTCAAAACAACGTGACAGTAGGGTGGAGTATGGTTTGCATAAGTATACAGGAAATGTCAGCTATGCTTCTATGGTCTGAGAGCTTAAAACTCAGGGGTGGTTGAATGTTACAACAGGTCACGAGGGGAGTGAGTGGGTTCTTCTGGACCAGAGGACGTGTCTGCAATTTGACTGAATAAATTAAGCTCCCTGCCATTGCAGCCAGGCTTTGCCTCTGTGTATAAGTGAATATCACTGGGCATCTACTTGCATATATGAGATTTATGTGCTCTGGGTTTATCTAATTTGTCACCTACTTCACACCCATAGGGAGAGCAGTTAATGAGCAAAGTTCTGGAGCTGGATCACAGCATCGTTGCTCACTCCCTCACAGTGTATTTTCTCTCCCAGTGAATTCAGTTCCCTCTTCAGTAAAACTGGGGTAATAATAGCACCTGCTTTCCATACCATGAGATAATGCGTTGTGCAGCAGTCACTACAGTGCCTGGCTATTGTGAATGTTATCACTGCGTCCACGGGTCTGGTGGACTCAGAAGTTGGATTTCCTGCATCAGAAGGTTGTGGGGGTTTGTTGAATCCCTCTATCTAATGTAGAACACGGTACATATGTGGATTTTTCCAAGCAATCTGGTATCGCAAGTGTATCATGTAGACTTGCTATGGTTTATAGCAGCTGTCCTTTCTCATGTGGCTAGTGTCTTTGTCTCCAAAGACAAAGGAGAGACTTGGAAGGAACAGTGCAATTATAGAACAACAGAAAAAATGGTCCAACCTGAACATTTTAAACAAAACAGAGGGAAAGGGGTGGAAGGCCAGATATTAAGCAAGTGCTACCGTCAACTTATTAGGGTCTGGCGAGGGCTCAATGAATATAGACTTGATGTTGGATGCTCAGAATCACTCTGAGAGAATGTTGCTTCTTGTCCAAGGTGAGGGTAACCTCACGTTAGAAAGTGAGGGGGGCTGGTTCTGTGGAATATGCTTAGAAGCCCAGGCATCGTCCAGGTGGCTTCTGTTGAAAAGTGGAGCTTCTTCAAACTGCAAAAAGCCCTTCTCTTGTCCACGTGAAGATTCTTAGATAAGGTAGTAAAAGCGAAAGCCTTTTCCACCTAATGATCATGAAGCCCTCTCTACCCCAAGAATTTACAAGGCTTCCCTGGGATTGTTTTTCCTGTCTTCCTGCTGTTGTTAATCAGCATTTTCAGGAAGCTACTCTATTAGCGGGAGGGACTACATTTCAGAGGAATGACCTAGATGGCCCAGCCTGGGTTGCCAGGCACAGCAGTGCTTTCCAGAGTGTCTCCTGCTGCTCCCTTCCTCTCTTAGTATCTCTGTTTTGGGTCCATGTGACCATGGGACACACAGGAGTCCTGACATTTCCCCAGGCCCAAAGTGCCAGCTGGTGTTAATGTGTTTGATCTAATGGCAGCAGACTACTGGCTTCCTGTTGCCAAGGCTGAGTTTAACCTAAAGTTACCCCTAGGGAGGGCAGGAGGGCAGGGCGGGTTACTGGGGTATGAGTCAACCATTGTGGCTTCTTGTACTTCTTTTTTACTCTTAAAGATATAGGAACAGGACATAAATAGGGTGGTGAATAAGTCCCAAGAGACTGAATCACAGCCAAAAAACTCTCAAACACAGGGCAATCAGATTCACTTCACTTTTATTAGGAACAAACACAATCTCAGATCAGTACAACTAGCTTCAGAGTTGATATTAATAGAAATTATTCCAAAATTATTCTTAGGTCACAAATAACTACTATCCCACATAAAAAGGGAAAAATCCCACCCAATCAAGGAAAAGGTATCCTGTGTATGTTTCCATGGCAATGAGTTTATGCATTCTCAGATTTTTGTCTGGCTAGTTATCCACCACTTATCTAATGGTTCTCTCAGAGAGAACCATATAGATCCATGATAGCATCCAGGACACGTGGTTCATGGTGGACACAGTTCACGGTGGATACTGCTTCTATAAAAATACTCAGGACTTAAGAGAATTCCTTTGCTGAAGGATCCCAAAATGCTTTATAAAAAGCATTAGTCACGCCTCAAAACTGCCCTTTGAGGTAGGTCAGTATTATTATCTCATTTTAACAGAAGGAAAACCGAGGCACATTATAGTTAAATGACTTGCCCAGGGTCACACAGCAAGTCTGTGGCACAGTGGTAGGAGAGGCCCTGGCCTTAACCACCCGTGTAACCTTGACATCGTGCTTTCTTTAACTTTTCACGCTGACCCATTTGAGCTACACTTACAGAGAATACACTCAGGATACTAGCTAACTAGGAGAAAAAGTTTCCATTTTAAATGCTACAACCATCTTTTAATATTAAAAAAAAATTATAAGTCAAATACATTCAAATTCCTTCCACCCTCCATCATATGTGGGCAATTAATAAAAACAGCCCTAAGGAAAGTTTCCCAAACAAAGTCCAAAAGGGAATCCTGCAAACAGCTATACTGATAGTTCTCCAGCCAGGCCCCCTTTTCTACTAGCCACTTCTGCAGGCTCTCAGGTGCAAAAGAACTCCACAGAGGGAGCAGGGAGGAAGCAGAGCAGGCTCAGATGCAACACTGATTAAAAAAGATGTAAGGCACCCAGATAAGTTGTCAGCACGCCCACAAAGCAAGGACTGTTAGAAACTGGACCCCATCCAGCCTGTGTAGGGTCATGGTATAGATCAGATCCATCGAACACAATTAGAATAGAAAGATAAAAGTTGGTTTTGATCATCAGGTGTAAAGCAGGCCTCTGATGACCTGTGGAATTAAAACTACCCCACAGGCATTTCCAAGGGGGTAGGTACTTGGGTCAGTGGATCTAAACTACAGTGATCTTCCATTAGATTTTTTTTCTACTGAGAGGAACAGCTCAAAAGACAAGGATGCCTTTAGTCCAGCCCAACCCCTGTGGCCTCCATCTATTCAATTAATACAGAAAGAAATGCTCTCCTCCCTTCCATCCTTGGGGCTCAGCAGTGGGCAGAGCATTTGGTACTGTACATTTCCAATCTTCATAGAGTAAAGCCAGGCTTCTGCATTGACGACTGAGGTTACAGGGACAGGAGTGGCCCAAGGTTCTCACACACTGATGTTTCTTCAGAACTCCTCTATACTATTGTCTGCCCTAGGCTGTGTTGTGGGGAATGCTGGTTAGTTTGCTGAACAAAGATGCTGTTCAACAAAGTTCATGGCATCTCACATCCCAAGTCTCAGCCAAAGCTTTGCTGTATACCCTGGCTCCAGGGGGCGGGGCCTCCTTTGGAGTGAGGCACTTTGGAACTTGCCTTTGCTTCTTGTGCTTCCCAGTGAAGACTTGGCTCCTCCTACTTCTGCAAGCCTTGCACTGTCAGCTGGGAGCACTGACTCAGGCTGGGCAGGCTTACTGAGTAAGCAGGAGGCATCCAGCATCCTCTCTGGTTCTGACCAGACACTGGAGACTAAAAACAAACCCTCTTTTGCTCCATGGCTGGCTCACTGGCACAACATGAGCAATTGGCTTGGCTGTGCCTCATGAGAGAGAATGCCTGTGCCCAGGATGTCTCCAGCGGGGTTTGCTAGCCTTGTCTTGAGTCATCAGTGTGGTGGAGAAGCACAGGGGTGTAGGTGGAGACTCTGGAGGCCAAGTGAAAGTGGCAGCTCGCTCAACTTTATAAAGAGAAACAGTGGTTCAGCTACCCTGAGCATACTGTCTGTAGGAGAGGGAGCTGCCTGGACCACAGTAGCCATCACTGCCTCTGAATACACACAAAGGAGGCTTGCCTATCCAGAGAAAGAAGAAAACATTGGGGAGGAGATAGAACTGGCAGGAGAAAATGGACAGACAGGGCAGAGCCAGGAATCCATAGTCAGGGTAGTTAAGAGATTCCTACCCCACCCCTCAGGCAGTCCTATACTTTAGGCTAGAAGTTAACAGAGAAGGAAGAGTGAAAGGGTTCAACACTGTGGGGAGAAGCCTTCTAGTTCTTTCTCAGTCCAAGGAGAAATTGAAATTAATGAAATGAACCCAACATCTAACTTGTTTGTATAACCAGCTTCCATATTAGGACACCCAATAACTTACTCAGTAACCTTCCAAATCCCCCAGCGATGTGTTCTCAGAGCCCTTCTTTTGTAATGTTCCCTCTTAGGAACTGCCTACAGACCCTGCCCCTCAACCTCTCCATCTCCTGTCCAGCAGCGAGAGGAAAGGAGACAACCCGCCTAATTCTTCCCCTTCTTCAAGCCCCACTCTCCTTCAGAGGGAAATACCCTAAAAGGATTATTTTAATATTCCAAGCAAAGTACCCATGGACATACAGCTCTATGTTTGACCCAACTCCACCTCCGAAAATCCTTTCTTTTTGGGGAGGCAGCTATGCTCACCACTGTACCACCAACACATCTTTTTTGGATGTCTCAAAATGCTGAAGCCACCTTATTACTATGAGGGGAGCTGACCAATATACCAAAGACGGCACAGCAGAAAGATGAAAGGATTTTGACGATTCCATGAGCTGCTGGAATCACCAATTCTGGAAACAACCAACCCTCAAGATTTCTTGTTATCTGGAATAAGAAATCTTCCTGTTATGAAAGAAAGAAAAAAATCCTTCCCCAGCAGAGACCACTTTTACCATAAACTAAATGCTTCTTCTTTATCCTCAGCCTAAAGTATATTGGGACATTGAGATTTGCTTTTGAGTTCTAGCACTGCCAAGCTCCGCGGCCATTCCCCAGTCAGAGTCAGGAGAGAAAGGAAGCATGCTGGGTGGTGGGCAGGCAGCTGGGTGTCGGATCACAGCAGGAGCTTCCTGCCTTGTTTCCCACGTCCACTCATCCTTATTTATCAATCATATCATGCATGCTAACTCTCTCCCCTGACAATTTACCTGCTTTCAAAGCTTTGTGCCAATAAAGTTATTTTTCCATTTCATATAGCAAAAGCCTAAGCTGAAGCTAACTCGGGGCCTTTTCCCAGAAGATTTTGTCTCTAGCTTGAGCCACACCCACCTTAAAGCTCAGGACAGCTCAAGGAAAGGGTTGTCTGGGGCAAAGACCACTAGTTTTGGACCCTAGAAAGGTTGTCTAGGCTTTGGAAGCTGGAAACCCACCAATGACCGACCAGCTGCTTGCCTGGGAGGCATTGAGGGGGAAGAGAAAGGAATGTGATAGGAACAAAACAAAGGGAAGGATAATGGGCCTAGAAGAGAAAGAAGAAAAGAAAAGAAATAAGAACATGAGCTTAGCATCATAAAGGCAGAGTTGTTGGCTTTCAATTTTAAAAGAAACTTTAAAAGAATACTGTACTGGAATGGGTTAACGTCATCATCTTTAGCATCCTGGTAGCATTATTCAGTAGTTAATAAACAGAACATTAAACCTCTGCCCAGCTGGCTTTTGGAAAAGGAAACTGAGGGACCCCAAATTCAGCCACTCTTATAGCTTTCATCTCCAGTTCTTTTAATCCTGGCCAAGACGGCAGCCTTGGATACTTTCTTTCGGTCATAAGCCAGACCGATGGCAGCCATGCAATCGATGAAGAATGTGGTAAAGTTGATGTGCCAGCGGTATTCACTGGCAGAGTAGTCATAGGGAAAGGAGTGGTGGTAGTTGTGGAAGCCCTCACCTGAAACAAAGCAGAGAAGAGTTATGGAGCTACACTGGATTGCTGGCTTCTTGATCTTGGCACTCTGGTTACCTAGCGGAGTACCTCAAACGTAGTAGAAACCTGCCACTGTTGAATGAACAAATGGATGAATCCAGTCTTTTAAACTCTGAACCAAACAGATTCCCTCAGAGGCATCTTAAGAAATGACTGGGGAGACCCTGGTCACCATGGCTCTCTGGGAGCCTTTGTGGGAGGAGGACGGGCAGTTTCTGAGAGGATAAGATGATCTGAGAGAAACTTCTATCACTGGGAGTGGATTTTAGACTGGAAAATTCCAGAGCTTCACTAAATATTGGTATGAGACCCTAAAGGCTCTGTGTGTATGTGCATGTGTTAGGGTGGGAGAGGAGAGAGTCCAGAATCAAGAACCTTTGCTGTGTTTCTTACAAAGGTGAGCAAATGAGTACACCTTTCCCCACTGCATGGGTACTCTCTCCAAGGGTGGAAGGTACCAACAGAATTGGGCAGCAACAGTCAAGTCAGAAGAAAGAAGGCCCAGCCCATGGGCCCAAGTTCCTCAGCCTCCACTGGTTTAGAGTAGACTGCTCTGGCTTCTAATTCATTGAGCTTTGACCCTGGTGTGTGGGTGAAGCTGATAAAACAGAAGCTCTCTGAGGGAATAAGAATCAAAAGGCTTAGGTAGTCCCTCTAATATTCTGAGATGAGCAGTTCACTTTGCTGGATAGAGGAAAATCAAAGAGATTCTGGATTCAGGATAATTTCTGTAATGCATCAAGCTGTGGAAACTCCCCAGACAGAGAGTTCTCTAATCCGCGGCAGAATCTTCTTTCTGAACCTCATTCAACAATAACAATACCGACCCTTATGAGGCTGGGGTAAAGCTGGGTAAAGAAGAGCTAATAGGGACTTCCCTGGTGGCGCAGTGGTTAAGAATCCGCCTGCCAATGCAGGGGACACGGGTTTGAGCCCTGGTCCGGGAAGATCCCACATGCCACGGAGCAACTAAGCCCGTGCACCACAACTACGGAGCCTGTGCTCTAGAGCCCCTGAGCCACAACCACTGAAGCCCGCATGCCACACCTACTGAATCCCAGGCGCCTAGAGCCCGCGCTCCTCCGCAACAAGAGAAGCCACCACAATGAGAAGCCCACGCACCGCAATCAAGAGTAGCCCCCGCTCGCCGCAACTAGAGAAAGCCCATGCGCAGCGACGAAGACCCAACACAGCCAAAATATTCCAAGCAAAGTACCCATGGACATACAGCTCTATGTTTGACCCAACTCCACCTCCGAAAATCCTTTCTTTTTGGGGAGGCAGCTATGCTCACCACTGTACCACCAACACATCTTTTTTGGATGTCTCAAAATGCTGAAGCCACCTTATTACTATGAGGGGAGCTGACCAATATACCAAAGACGGCACAGCAGAAAGATGAAAGGATTTTGACGATTCCATGAGCTGCTGGAATCACCAATTCTGGAAACAACCAACCCTCAAGATTTCTTGTTATCTGGAATAAGAAATCTTCCTGTTATGAAAGAAAGAAAAAAATCCTTCCCCAGCAGAGACCACTTTTACCATAAACTAAATGCTTCTTCTTTATCCTCAGCCTAAAGTATATTGGGACATTGAGATTTGCTTTTGAGTTCTAGCACTGCCAAGCTCCGCGGCCATTCCCCAGTCAGAGTCAGGAGAGAAAGGAAGCATGCTGGGTGGTGGGCAGGCAGCTGGGTGTCGGATCACAGCAGGAGCTTCCTGCCTTGTTTCCCACGTCCACTCATCCTTATTTATCAATCATATCATGCATGCTAACTCTCTCCCCTGACAATTTACCTGCTTTCAAAGCTTTGTGCCAATAAAGTTATTTTTCCATTTCATATAGCAAAAGCCTAAGCTGAAGCTAACTCGGGGCCTTTTCCCAGAAGATTTTGTCTCTAGCTTGAGCCACACCCACCTTAAAGCTCAGGACAGCTCAAGGAAAGGGTTGTCTGGGGCAAAGACCACTAGTTTTGGACCCTAGAAAGGTTGTCTAGGCTTTGGAAGCTGGAAACCCACCAATGACCGACCAGCTGCTTGCCTGGGAGGCATTGAGGGGGAAGAGAAAGGAATGTGATAGGAACAAAACAAAGGGAAGGATAATGGGCCTAGAAGAGAAAGAAGAAAAGAAAAGAAATAAGAACATGAGCTTAGCATCATAAAGGCAGAGTTGTTGGCTTTCAATTTTAAAAGAAACTTTAAAAGAATACTGTACTGGAATGGGTTAACGTCATCATCTTTAGCATCCTGGTAGCATTATTCAGTAGTTAATAAACAGAACATTAAACCTCTGCCCAGCTGGCTTTTGGAAAAGGAAACTGAGGGACCCCAAATTCAGCCACTCTTATAGCTTTCATCTCCAGTTCTTTTAATCCTGGCCAAGACGGCAGCCTTGGATACTTTCTTTCGGTCATAAGCCAGACCGATGGCAGCCATGCAATCGATGAAGAATGTGGTAAAGTTGATGTGCCAGCGGTATTCACTGGCAGAGTAGTCATAGGGAAAGGAGTGGTGGTAGTTGTGGAAGCCCTCACCTGAAACAAAGCAGAGAAGAGTTATGGAGCTACACTGGATTGCTGGCTTCTTGATCTTGGCACTCTGGTTACCTAGCGGAGTACCTCAAACGTAGTAGAAACCTGCCACTGTTGAATGAACAAATGGATGAATCCAGTCTTTTAAACTCTGAACCAAACAGATTCCCTCAGAGGCATCTTAAGAAATGACTGGGGAGACCCTGGTCACCATGGCTCTCTGGGAGCCTTTGTGGGAGGAGGACGGGCAGTTTCTGAGAGGATAAGATGATCTGAGAGAAACTTCTATCACTGGGAGTGGATTTTAGACTGGAAAATTCCAGAGCTTCACTAAATATTGGTATGAGACCCTAAAGGCTCTGTGTGTATGTGCATGTGTTAGGGTGGGAGAGGAGAGAGTCCAGAATCAAGAACCTTTGCTGTGTTTCTTACAAAGGTGAGCAAATGAGTACACCTTTCCCCACTGCATGGGTACTCTCTCCAAGGGTGGAAGGTACCAACAGAATTGGGCAGCAACAGTCAAGTCAGAAGAAAGAAGGCCCAGCCCATGGGCCCAAGTTCCTCAGCCTCCACTGGTTTAGAGTAGACTGCTCTGGCTTCTAATTCATTGAGCTTTGACCCTGGTGTGTGGGTGAAGCTGATAAAACAGAAGCTCTCTGAGGGAATAAGAATCAAAAGGCTTAGGTAGTCCCTCTAATATTCTGAGATGAGCAGTTCACTTTGCTGGATAGAGGAAAATCAAAGAGATTCTGGATTCAGGATAATTTCTGTAATGCATCAAGCTGTGGAAACTCCCCAGACAGAGAGTTCTCTAATCCGCGGCAGAATCTTCTTTCTGAACCTCATTCAACAATAACAATACCGACCCTTATGAGGCTGGGGTAAAGCTGGGTAAAGAAGAGCTAATAGGGACTTCCCTGGTGGCGCAGTGGTTAAGAATCCGCCTGCCAATGCAGGGGACACGGGTTTGAGCCCTGGTCCGGGAAGATCCCACATGCCACGGAGCAACTAAGCCCGTGCACCACAACTACGGAGCCTGTGCTCTAGAGCCCCTGAGCCACAACCACTGAAGCCCGCATGCCACACCTACTGAATCCCAGGCGCCTAGAGCCCGCGCTCCTCCGCAACAAGAGAAGCCACCACAATGAGAAGCCCACGCACCGCAATCAAGAGTAGCCCCCGCTCGCCGCAACTAGAGAAAGCCCATGCGCAGCGACGAAGACCCAACACAGCCAAAAATAAATTAAAAAAAAAAAAAAGGAATAGCTAGTAAAAGAGTGTGCTGAGCCCTTTGAAGATGAAAGAGCCCCAGTAGAGTAATAATGGCATTAATAACCAAAAAGGAAGGAAGTCCTGCGATGGGAAAGACACCATCCAGGGCATCATCTCAAGGTATGTCCTTTCTCTGACTATCCACAGTGCGGATCATCAGTTTATCATCAGAAGTGAGTAGGAGGGTAGGAAAACCCCAAGGCTAAAGGTACTGATGGAGGATTACTAATTTCCATAAACGACTTTGCAGCTAGGCTCTGTATAAGCACTAGCCAGGCCCACACATCAGATTTAAACTGAATCAGACACACGCACGTTGCCAACGGAGGAAAAAAAGAGGAGGAAGGTCAGTGGGCGAAAAAAGGATGAGACTTTGCAACTGGGGCAGCAAAATACAGCCCAAGAGAGGCTCAAGGGGTGAGGCCAGCTTTAGCAGAGAGAAGATGAGCATGTGACTGCAGGGGAGGTAATTCAAGAAGAAATAGATTAGAAAGGCAGGGCAGCAGGCTACTGGAGAACAAAGGGTGAGGTGATAAGCGGGGAGAGCAGGTATGGAGGAATGATAAGAGACAAAGTAAGCTACTGGCAGCCACTTTGAATGGGTGGTCATAGAGGCTGGGGCTGGGGAAGACAGATCTGTTTGCAGGACAGGACCGATCTCATTCCAGAAACTTCCATAACGTTCATTAATTTTCTATGAAAATAGCCTGTGTGATTGATTTCAAACATGGTTCAGAGTAAGAACACGGACAACAGTACAAGGTGTCTGAAAGGAGGGGGAAGGTGCATGAAAGTTAAAAAGAGATGAAAAAATGTCTTTTGTGCAGATAGTTAAAAAAAAGATGGTCAGGGTTGAGAATATAAAGGAAGGTTTTAAAGCGAACAAAACGAAGGCTAGGCCGTGGTGTACGTAAATGTGTGGAGCAGGGAGGTTGCCTCGATATGCTGAATGACCAACAGCACTGATGACTGGTGTGGAAGAGGCCATGGGGTCTGCTTAAGGAAATCTAATTCCAGGCCTTAGTCAAGGTCTATATTTAGTCGAAAAGAGTGACGGACAAAAAAAAAAAAAATGGAGACAGATTGTAGAACCCTGTTGTCTTAGACTCTGGCTATTGGAACTGGAATGGTATAAATAAATTCTTGAATAGTCAGCATTAGATCAGTGAGCAGGTACTTGTGATCAAACTAACTGCTTTACTGGGAGTTCCCTAAGCCACGTTGAGGGGAGGGAGTGTTCCCAGCCCAGAAGAGGAGCAGAAGAGAGAAAAATAAAGGACAAGAGATGAGAATGGTAGGTCGTGATAAAGGGCCACCAACAGTTGCTTTGATGTCCTTCATACTGGAATCACCAAGCAATAAGTCATGAAATACACTTCCAGTATGGCCTCTCTGAAAATAGCAAGGTGACAGAAGAGAGGCTTATTGAATTAAATGACAACTATTTGTTCTACATGTTGTATAGCACATCTAAATATAAAACACTAGGCTTACAGCCACCCAGATCAGAGATAACTGGAAAAGGGGCAACCCAAAGGGGATCATCATACATAGCATTTGGGGATTGTGCTGGAACCTGGAATCAAAGGCATTGTTATTTTTCACCCTTTTCTCATTTATTTATTTAGTTTTGGCTGTGTTGGGTCTTCGTTGCTGTGTGTGGGCTTTCTCTAGTTGAGGTGAGCAGGAGCTACTCTTTGTTGCAGTGCACAGGCTTCTCATTGCAGTGGCTTCTCTTGTTGCGGAGCACGGCCTCTAGGTGCGCGGGCTCAGTAGTTGTGGCGCACGTGCTTAGTTGCTCCGTGGCATGTGGGATCTTCCCCGACCAGGGCTCTAACCCGTGTCCTCTGCATTGGCAGGCGGGTTCTTAACCACTGCACCACCAGGGAAGTCCCTCACCCTGTTCTCTTTACATAGGACTTGCTGCTTAATTCTCAAGGATTTTTAATATTGCCCCTTAGTTTTATAGTGTAAAGACAGAGAGGGGTCATAAAACAGGTGAATCTGGTTTTTCTGGCTCCTAGCCTAATACTCTAAGCTGCAGACCACTAGATGTGACTTACCTACAGCTCCCAGTGAAACCAGGAGATTCTCTCGGGGGTTAATGGTCTTGTCATAAGGGCGGTATCCGTACAGGTGGGCAGCACTGTTCACCAGCCAGGTGGCATTGAGCACAACAGCGTAACGCAAGAAGGTGGCGACAAACAGGCTGTGTGGAAAAGTTTCACCCCAGCAGTACCAGGGCACGAGTGTGGGCAGGATGAAGCACATCAGCAGGACAGCGGGTTTGTAGTACCTACATTGAGAGATCACACGCCTGGTCAGTGGAGAGAGGACTCTGAGACCTACCTGATTTTCTGTTCTCACACGGTTGGGCTGTCTCTTTCTTTCTACATTGTGAGCACAATGTGGCAGGAAACAGAGCAAGAGGGAGTGGGGTGGGAAATCTTCTGAGAATGTTGTGTTATTATCATACTTCTTAGATGAGGTAATGAGGGGTTAAATGACTTTTCTAGGGTCACACCACCAGGAACCGTTGGAGCAAGGATTGGAATGCTTTGTCTCCTGACTCTAAATCCATTGCTCTCTCACTATAGCATAATACCACTTTGGTAAAACAGGTGGGGTCCAAATTACAGACTGAGTTCTCCTTCCCGGGTTTTTCCATTCTGCCTTTGGGCTTCCTTTCTCTTTATCAGTCCTCTTGGCAGAATCTATGTTTAGTATCTTGCCTCCATCTCCTGCTAGCCGGGAATCCTTCTCATCCTTCCTCTTCTTTTCCCTCAGAGAGGCACTCCGAATGTCCTAGATGCCTGCAGGTCTGTCCCTCTGGAGGCCCTGTCCCAGTCTGCATTCTCCCAAATGTACAGCAGGCCATTGATATTCCGAGGGAGCTGTTTTCTTACACCCCTTCAGCAGTCAAGTCTGATCCTCTTGTATCATTAATAACCCCTGCTTCCGACTCCTCTCCACTCCCACCACCACTTCCCTGCACGGATCCCCACTACCTCCCCACCTGTGGCCCTGCTTCCCACCTCTTTAGCTCAAGGCCTTCTTTCACCTATCCCCAGAGTGACCTTTCTAAAGCACACCTCCAACCATGCCACATTCTGGCTCAAAAGCCTTTTCATGGTTTCCTATTGCCTGGGTTAAAGTAAACCTCATCTGCTTTTAACACTCCACAAGAATGGCATCAGTTTCCCTTTCTAGCCTTATTTCCTACCACACCCTGCACTTCAAAGGACTCTGTTGCTGGAACACACTTCAGCTCATTCTTTCTGTTTGCACTGTCCCCTCCTCCCCACCTGTGAAAATCTCTATCCATCAGTGGATTCCAAAGCTACTTTCTTCATAAGCCCTTCCCTGATGTTCCCCACTCTGCAGCCTCCCTCCCCTTTGTGCCTCTCCTGGGTATGGAAAATATTTTGCCACGTATCACAGGTATTTGGACACTTGGCTTATCCCTCCACTCCCCAATAAGCTATGAACTCCTTGAAGGTAAGGACCATGACACATTCAGCTTTGTATCCATGACTGTCCTAGGTCAACAAACATTTGTTGAATTTAATTGGTTTAGATAGCTCAGAGAGAAAGAAACAACAACAGTCTATGGCTATGGGCCTGTGGGCTATTAACAATTAGGGTTTTAAATTATAATTTGGAATATGGAAACCCAGTAAATTTCTCAGTTCATGTTGACAAGTCCTAGGAGAAAAAAGTGGGTCACCAAATGCCAGGTCCCCAGCTCCATCATCATGTCACTCACCTCCTCTGGAACACCAACAGCTTCTCAGCTTTTAGGTCAGATAAGTTTAGCAAACCACCCTTCTCTTTGACTTCTGGGTGTTTGCGCACAAGCAGCCAACCCACGTGAGAGAAGAAAAAGCCACGTCGGGAATTGTGGGGATCAGCATGTGTTTCCGAAAACTTGTGGTGGGCACGGTGATCTCGGGCCCATTCGTAAACGTCATTCTGGAGGAACAGAGAAGAGGAATGAAGGCCTGAGGAGAAACACCCTCTCACGGGAGTTCCAATGGCTGAGGAGTCTGCACAATCTCTTCCTTCTTTTGCCCCACAGGGACAACGTGGGGAGCCTTCAAGGCATTAAGTGCTATGGCAGAGATGATTATGTAACCGTGAGATATTGCCATGGAGAAGGGGATTAATTTGGTTTCCTTGTTTTTTCCTCTTACTCCAAGCTAAGCCTTGCACTACATGCTATCCTTTACCCACTGCTACTGCTTAATAACTATGAGTTCCCTGTCTCCAATTCCCTTCATTCTATCTCTGCTATAAACTTCCTGCTTAAACAAACCTCAATACTTGACTTAGGCAGTGTGGTAGCCCAACATAGGACCATAGCGTTGGTCTACCTAAACCCTCAGTGACACAATTTCCCCATCTGTGAAATGGGGATAACAATAGCAGCTACCTCCTAAGATCGTTGTGAGGGTTTAATGAGGTAATCTATGACAAGTGCTTAGAATAGTGCCAGGCACATTGTTAGCACTATAAAAGTGTATGATCTTCTTACCTGAAAACAACAGAGTACATGAATCTGTGAAACATTAACTTCAGCCCCATTGTGGTGGAATCCTAAGACATTAAAGTAGTGAATGTCTTGTTCAATGTCTGCCAGGGAAACCAGGGTCAGTTCCTGCCTTCAGTTCCTGCCTTATGCACTTATGAAGGACCACAATGGCCAGACTTTGTGATAACAGAGGATCAAAAATGACCCTATGGGGCTTCCCTGGTGGCGCAGTGCTTGAGAGTCCGCCTGCCGATGCAGGGGACGCGGGTTCGTGCCCCGTTTCGGGAGGATCCCGCATGCCGCGGAGCGGCTGGGCCCGTGGGCCATGGCCGCTGAGCCTGCGCGTCCGGAGCCTGTGCTCCGCAAATGGGAGAGGCCACAACAGTGAGAGGCCCGCATAACGCAAGA
>NW_006798383.1:889211-945206 GCF_000442215.2 Lipotes vexillifer | reverse complement strand
AAAAAAAAAAAAAAAAAAAAAAAAAAAAATGACCCTATGCACTGAGAGTATTTCCTCTTTATCTCCTACTTCCCTTTTCCAGTCACTCAGAAGTAAACTTATGTTTTATGGACTTCAGGACTGAACTTGAACTTGACTATAAGGAGAAAGTGAAGTGGCTGTCCAGGTGCTGCTCCTCTCCAGGCACTGATCGCCTCCATTCTGCCCCCAGATTGTCAACAAAGAGTGAGGAAAAAAGAGCTGAACACAGTTGGCTTCTCACCTGGAATGCCATCGTGTTGGCGATGATCAGGAAGAGGCGCAGGGGCAGCCGAGCTTTGTAACTTCGGTGACTCCACAGGCGATGGGCTCCTGCTGTGACGCCCAGGGCACTAATCAGATAGTAGAAAAACGCTGCCAGGAGAAGACAGGGCAGGGAGTCATTAATCTGGAAAAGCATTCACGTGATGTTCTCCTCAGGTCAGAGTCTGTGTGTTCTTTAGCCTCCCCGTGAGGATCTGCTTTTTCCTGAACTCCAGGGATACCTTGATCTCTTAGGCTCCTTTGATTTTATCACTTGAAAAATACCATCACCTCTCATCCTCTCAACCTAGGAGCTGGAATAAGCTTAGGAGTCCCAGGAACTTCAGAAAGGCAGGACAGAGAAGAGGGCTCTCACCCCCCAGCCACTTGGCATTCTCATTCGTGAAGGACACTCTCCCAGATCGCATCTCCTCTGACCTTCTGCTAACCTTCTCCAAGGTTTGAAGGACCGCAGACTACTCCTGCAGCGCTTAAGACACATAAGCAAGGATAGTATTAAATTATTTAACAGACAGTATGGTCTGGGCACTGACCAATTCAAGGGTCCCTGGGTTCTAGGGGACATTAAGGGGGCTCAGAACTAGGGCTATTTACCAGCTGGTACAAAAGCATTTCAATCTTTTTGCAGGTGGTGTGGCCATAGGAGGGGAAAATTCGCCCTGCATGTAAGTCATAGCTGCACAGCATCTTAAGCTTCGCCAAGGATTTTATATTCTCCGATTCACTGGATACCCTGAATGGGGTTTAATATCCTCACTTTGCAGTTGAAGAAATAGAAGCTCAGAGAAGTTAAGTGTTTATCTATCGTCACATGGCAAGTAAGAAATGGAGCCAAGATTTGAAACTAGATTTTCTGTCAATAAGCAGTTCATGTTCGGAAGTCTGGCACAAGGATGTGCACCATCCACCTCCCCAAGATAGGCACAAGGTTCCTGTGTCTCGCCTTTGCCATGTCCCTCCGCCAGCCCATACTCCCTCTGGCAAGGCTAATTCTAGATAATAACGGCACGGACTCAAAGCTGTGGGTGGAGCACCCCAGTGCTGTCCTGCCTCACCTTCCTGGAGGCCTGGAGGCTCCGGGGGTGCCAGACAGAGTCTCTAACTGGGAGGCGGGTTTCTTGGCATACCTACCTTCCTCTGTTCGGTAACTCTAGGAGGCAGGGGCTGAGGCCTTGGTAGAGCAGTGACTGTTGACAATGTTTCATTCCTAGGGAAGCAGCTAGAAACAATGGATCCTCAGTGGCCACTGAACTTAGTTGCAGTTGGAGACACCACACATTGTAACAGATCGTCCTGTGTTCTTCTTCAGCCATAGATACCAGTTTCCTAAACAAGCTCCTCCCACCCCACCCATCTTCCTCTACCCTATCGTGTTCCTCCTACAGGAAGGGGAGGAGAGCCATGGAGCTAGAGTCTGTCCCAGTGAGCGTTCTACCCACAGTCCCTCTGGGCTGAATTAAGGCCCCCTATGATTTGCTGGTCTCCGGCCACGTGGTAATATCCTCCCAGATGCAGTATCTTGTCTGCACCTGCACCTGGATAAATGACAGTTGAGCCACAGCCCGCCAGTCACTAAGGGTGAAGAAAAATGTCTTTGGGCACAAAAGAAGCACTCAGCTCAGAAGCAAGGAAGTTACTGGGGTTGTTTCATGCCACCAAAGACCCTGGTAAGTTGACTCAGAAAGCACATAAGATCCTTGCATTAACAAAGGAATTGGGAAAAGCACCCAAGCCCTCTGGTGCCTTTTTCTCTAAGGCTTATCTAATAGAAGGCCTTGCGTCAGTTGGAAATTCATTCTCTATTAAAGTCCAAATTGATGGTTAAGCAAAACCTCATAGCTCTAGTCCTAAGAAAGACTGGAGAAGTTTTGCCCCATGGCCTCTCAGTGTAGCCAGAGATATCTCTTCAGCCCTTCCCTCAGGGCTCTTCTGAGACACGCTCAAAATTGCTCAGTCATGAGAAATGCTGGAATCACAACCATCTGCTAATTTAACACTGTCCTTAGGGATAAAACAAGAAAAGGTGAAGCCAAGCTCCTGAACTCAGAAGGACCCTCTGACCCTCCCCCCAACCCCCTTTTGTTCCTTAAGAGTTCTGATATCCCCTACCAAATCGGTCATTCTGTCAGCTAAGCCATCCACCACAGGGCCCAGGGACAGGAGTAAAAACATCACAACTTATCCAGTCTTCGTGTGACACATTTCTCTGTCCAAAGGCACAGCACACACCCACGGGCAGGGCACCAAAAAGGTAACGGGCACGGCCCTGGTTTGGGGACAGCATTCTGCCCCCTGCACTAGCAGCCAAGGAAGAGGAGTGAGCAGCAGCGGTCTGGCCAAACTCTGGACTTTACGAGAGGCTTACAGGGAGACCTGAGGCTGGAAGGGGCTTGCAGGTGACTAAAACACCTGGTGAAGACTCCTCTGTTGGGGAGAAGGGGTAGAAAGAGGGGTCCACAGTCTCCCTGGGGAATCCTTGTCCCTGCTCTTGATTCCTCACTCTGTACTAAAGTTCTGCTGGGTTCTCAGAAGGGCTAGAGAACAGACGTCCCCCTCCCCTCACAAATACAAGAGCCCTTCCTGGTCTGCAGATTTCATCTGCATGTGGTCGGCCCCAGCAATGACACACGTGTAACTTAAGGAGCACTACCTTTCTAATCTCAAAAAAAGTACTGTTGTCCCCAGTGTGTATCTGGAAAAATTGAGAGAGGGGATCTACCCAGTTGCATTTCTCTGTCTGTGGCACCAAGAGGATTCCCCAAGACAAAGCTCCACGGACCTCTTTAGTCTAAAAGCATCTTTAGACTAAAGAGGTCCTGGAGGACTCGGCTGAGACCTGCCCACTGGCCCTACATAACTCCCCTCCAAGAGTGCAGCTGTCTGCAAGCGCCCCACACCCCGGGACTGCTCTGGAAATCCTACAGCTGCTTCCTGGAGAGGGAGTTCTGGCCCACTCCCCTCAGAGAGTGGCGATGTGGGTCCCCTGGGTCTTTAGGCTTCCCTGCTCTCCCCTTCCGAAGTCAGACTTAACGGTGGCAGAGGTGGGAATGCCCTCAGAGCGCATGTGTGTGTGCAGGGGGCAGGGCCCTGCTGTGCGCCCAAGCCCATGGATTCCTGAAAGAGCTGAGCTAAGGGCAGGGCAGGGATGCACTGGGGACTGTCTCCCTCACTGCAGCAGCCTGAAGGCCAGGGCTGCCCAGGCTCAGGGGGCTGGAGCAGGATGAGTGGGGAATGGGACATGAAACACTTCTTTAATCTTATCTCATTCTAAGAACATTTTGTTGAGTGGCTCGTGCAGTCCCCTGGAGACCTACATGGAGTCACAGAGCAGCAAATCTGTGTAACTTGGGTTATGCAGGAGACTTCCTCCCTTGTCTATGTGAGTAAGGCACCTGACAGGGCCAAGGGTCAGGGCAAAATAACTTTGTGGATGACCCACTGCTCTGTTCCTCCCTCTTCTACTAACTCTTCCTGAGTAGCTTCTCTCGCTACCCCATGACTGTGCTCAGCATATACCCTCTAAAGCCACTAGTCTAGTCCCATGTCCCCATGCCTCCCAGGTAGGGACCTTGATTCCTTCGTGGCTGGCTGGGCTGGGACAAGCAGTCAAGCAAAAGACTTGAAGCAGAAAACCTCTTCCCGGGAAAGCTGACTCTCTGGCACAGTTCTACTTACTTCAGAACCTGCGGCCCATGGTCTCAGAGGTCCCTCCCCAACACCCAAATTAAAGGACCCCCAGAACTGACACTCCTGCATCCCAAACCCCCTAGGCTCTGTTCCCAGCCCACCCAGCCTCTCAGGACACCAAAGAGAAATGGCTGGGAAAACCTCGGCCTGGAAGGGCTGGTGTTTCTGCTCTATGTAAGACCCTACTTTCTTAAGAGGGGAGAGAACCTGGGGTACTGGGTCAGGAGGACAGGGGGAACTCTTACCCCAGAGCAAGGTGTACATTTTGCAGGTGGGGATCCATGTGATCCCATACAGGGCTCCCAAGTGTAGCAGAGACATGAGGATGATGTTTCTCCAAACATACTCAAGCTTGGGATTTGGGCCCTCCTTATCCTGGTAGCTTGGGTCATAGATGTCATCTCTTATTTCAGGGCGGATGTCTTCTTCCAAGTATAAGGGAGTCTTCTCCAGCTTGCCCCCTCCATTCTGCAGGAGCCTGGAGGGAGGCGCTGTGATGGTGGTGGTGGTTGTGTAGGAGCTAGAGATCTGGAAGGGAGAGGAAGTGGAGGGTCAGGAGAGAGGAGAGGACACGTGGACGTAGTAGGGGCCACTTGCTAATCAAGCTGGGAGAAGGGCGGGGTATAGGCACAGACCTGGCCCCGACACCCACGTTACCTGAGGGCAAGGCCTATCCCAGATGGAAGAGAGGGAAGTCTCTGGGAACGGTGCAGAGAGATTGGGGAGGGGGGGGTGAAACCTCAAGGTGAAAGGGAAATAGGAAAGAGGAGTAAAACACTCGCACCCCAACGAACACACAAAGGCAAACCCGCACGCCTACATACGTGAGAGTACCGGCACAACCAGATTTTTCTTTAAGCTTAAAAAACAAAAGTTGGGGACCTAAGTTCCCAAATTACAATCCCCATTCCCAACAAACTGAAGGCAGTACAACTCGCAAAAGATGGCTGTTTGCAGAGATCTCAACTCTCTTCCCCCGCCGAGTCACTTAGAAGCCCGACCAGCGCCGGTGAACCCGCGGTCTGGGGGCCATTACTTGGAAGCTCACCTCCTCCTGCAGCAAGTGGGCCGGCATCTGGGCTCTCGGACGCTGGGATCACCTTCCCAGGGCTGAGACTGCGGAGCGGAGTTCGGGGCAGCCCGAACTGAGGGTAGATTAGTTCCCGAGGCCGCTTTTGCGCGGCGATCCGCGGCGCTGCGCTCGGAACCCTTTGCTGCACGGTGCGCGCTGGATCGGTGTGCGGACCCGACCTGCTGTGCGTGGATCTCCCCAGGCTGGTGATTTAAAGGCTAAAGCTGGCAGTGGGTGACCGGGTCCCGTATTTCCTCAGACCCTTTTATTCGTTGCCAACAAGGGGCAAAGTAAGCAGAGTTGTCTCACCGTGGGAGATCCGCATGGGCGGGAGAGGGGAGGAGACGCAAAAATTGGACGCTGCAGACACACCGCGGCTTGGCCGCCGCAGCTCCTGCCTCTGGCCCTGCCCCTGGGGAAATTCTAATGGGCTTCTGTAGACTCTGGCGCGTCATTGGCCGAAGGGAATTTGGTGCCACCTCGTCCTGCCGTTGCCATTGGCTCGGCGCAATCTGCTGTTTCCTCTGCCGCGAGCTCCTCACTCCCCCTCCCCTCCCTTTCTCCTTCTAGGCTTCTCTTCCACCGGCCGCTGGGCCTCTGCCCGGCACCCCGCCGCCTAGGAGGCGCTCGGAAGGGTCCTGTCTGGAAGAGGGAGAGGACCCGATCGGGGAACTGGGGAACGGGGGGTGGGTGCCAGCCCAGGACTGGCCCCGGGCACTTCGCGAATGGATGGGCACTGGGGAAGTTTCCCGGGGAGGAGTGGGGAAGCCACACGGGCGACCACTACCCACAACTGCACCCCCCGCCTTCCCGCTCGCCGAGACGCGTAGGAGCGGAGACTTGCTTTCAAGCCCGGGGTCGCGGGCCGCGGGCCCAGCGAAGCCCCGCCTCTCTCCGTGGCGAGAGCGCAGGGGGTGGGGTGGGGTGGGGGTCGGTCCACGGCGGAACAATGGTTCTGCCCCGCCTACCAGCGGCGCGGCGCTAACCCCGGACTGCTGAACTCGCGGGTCTCCAGCCTCGCGCACTCATAGATGCACTGATGTGTAAACCTGCACGTGCGCACGATGTTCAGCCACTGGGCACGCCCAGCAGGGGACGTTCACCGCCAGGCACCAGTGAGCTGTCCCATCCCTGTGCCCACGCCTCCAGAACGTGTGCGGGATGTTTTGGAGATTCTTCAGATTGTCGGGTTGTAGTTTTGGAATTGCCTTCATGGGGAAAGGCAGGAAGCACCAGACATGTGTTTTCACTCAGAAGCAAGAGAAAGTACTTGTAAGTGGAAGAAGAATAGCTAACGTGTAGTGAATGATTACTGCAAGACAACCCACAAGAATCATTTCATTTAATCCTTACTTGTGACCCTGTGAGGGGGGTAGTCCTTTATTCCCTTTTAAAGATGAGAAAACTGAGCTATGGAGAGATTAAATAACTTGTCTGTGGTCACAGCAGCCAGTAAGTGATGGAGCCATGAGTTGAGCCCAGAAATGTAATGATGGAGCCCAAGGTCATAATCCCTACTTAGAATCCTTGGTCCCTGAGATGTTCTGACTTCATTTGTCCCTCATGGCCCTGTCTTTTCTGGGCCTGTGGGAGCCTTACCATGGGAGTAAGCTGGGAACCAGGCAGGCTGTGCATTCTCCCAGCCTCTGCCACACCCCTGCCTCCCCAAATACTATCCCAGGATCCTTCCTCTGGGAAGAGGAGAAAGTGAGGAGTTTTGTGCCAACCACTAACTTCTCAGGAAGAGAGGCACCCAGGTGCCTGGGAGGAGGGCTAAGGAGCTCCCTAGTGGGCCACTGGTCTTGGGGTCAGGCCAGCTCCCTGGCCCGTCACCATCCACCTCTATTCCGGTCCTGGCTCCCTGTCTAGGACAAAAGTTTTGAATGAGATTAGATGTCTTCAGTTATGGACAGCTGTCTCGTCATGGCTCAGAAGCCCTCAGCAGGTGTGTGGGGAGAAGTCTATGCACATGCTGCTCCTCTCCAGGCTCTCCCTGCAATGTCTAGTTTGCTTAATTCCTCTGCTGTCTACAGGGTTATTCTTCAAGGGAGAAGATTCAGGGTTTCTTTGGGGGTGTACCCTCGATTGTGGCCAAAGGTGGCTCTACCATTGAGACCAGCTTTCTTTCTCTTTAACTGCCTGTTTCCTCCAGACCCTGGACTTCAGCAGAGAACAAGCTGAAAAATCAGAGTTCCCTGGAAACTGCCCTCCTCCTCATTTAGACTCAGGTAGGTATTACTGCTGTTATCACTTAATGCTGGTATTATTATGTAAGCCAGGTGGTAGGTCATTCATTTTTCTGCCAGAGAAAGGAAGAAGAGGCCTGCCAAGACAAAAATGGAGAACAGGAATATTTTATTCCTCTCTGAAGACAAGATGCTACCCTTGTCCCAAAGAGGGAACCTTTGGGAGCCTAGGGAAGGTCCGGATAAGGAGAGAGTTTGGGAGAGCCCATCTCACTCTTGATAACTATGATAGAAAGGTGAATGGTTCCCTAGCTTGGGCTTCCTCCTTGAAGTTCATCTGGGGCATATCACATGGTTATGAGTGTGTCACCCATTACTTTAAAACCCTCAGTAGCTTACCACAGCCCATGAAACATGGCTGTGTGGTAGGAGTAATATTATGGGGAAAGCATGAGCTTTAACGTTTTTTTATTTTAGATTTTTTGGCCGCGTCGCGTGGCATGTGGGATCTTAGTTCCCTGACCAGGGACTGAACCCGCACCCCCTGCACTGGAAACTCAGAGTCTTAACCACTGGACCACCAGGGAAGTCCCAGCATGAGCTTTGATATCAAGAAGTATTAGGTCAATGGCAAATTAGAAGTTATAAATAAGTATGTGATTAATATCCATATCCAGTTGCATTTATACATTGATTAAGAAGATAGATATTTTAGCATATAATAGGAAAGTATAAAGTATGCTTGGGAGATGGAAATTGGACCTATAAATCCTGCTCTACAAAAAGGGGCACAGGGTACCATGGCAGTTTCTGAACTTTGTTTTGATTTTTCAACTCAAGAGATGAAGAAGAAACAGACCCTGTTTAGCTCTCTTAGGTAAATAAGATGTCATTAGCAAGAAGTCACAGATAACAGTCTCTCTTTTCTTCAGCCCTTCTCAAGTGTTCCTGGATCTGGTCTTATAAGCCAAGAACATCTACAAAAAGGCTGCAGCTAATATTATACTTAATGGTGAAATATTTAAAAATTATTCCCCTAAAATAGGGGAACAGGCAAGCATATAATCTCTTGCCACTTCTATTCAACATTGTACTAGAAATCCTAGCTAGCATAATGGGCAAGAAAAAGAAATAAAAGGCATAAAGATAGGGAGAAAAAAAAGTAAAACTGTTATTATTTGCAGAAGACATAACTTGTGTATGAAAAATGTATGGAATACACACACACAAAAAGCCCAAATCAGTGAGTGACTTTAGAAAGGTCAAGGGTAGAAAGTCAATATAAAAAATTATTCCATCCTGTATACTATTTAAAAACAATTGGAGAATGAAAATTGAAATATACTGTTTACAATAGCATCAAAAATATCACATACAAAGGATAAATCTAACTAAATATTTGCTGGATAGCTACACTGAAAATGACAAAACGTTGCTGAGAGGAACTTAAAAATTCTTAAAGAAATGGAGACAAAATAGAAATTGAGACATACTGTGTTCATAGATGGTTAGACTCAATGTTGATCTATAGATTAATTTAATCCCTATAAAAATCCAACAGATTTCTTTGAGGAAGTAGACAAGCTGATTCTAAAATTTAAGTGGAAATGCAGAAAGGGTCCAGAGTAGCCAAAAACAATCTTGGAGGAATTAAACTATTTTAATTAGGACTTACTATAAGGCTAGAGTATTCAAGGGAGTGTGGAGTTAGAAAAAGTAGAGACAAATAGATCAATGAAATAAATTAGAAATTTTGAATTCCACCAACACATATATGGTTAACTGACTTTTTACAACGGTCAACACAGTCAATACAGTGTGGAGGGGAAAGTCTCTTTAACAAGTATTGCTGGAACAACTGGATATCCATATAAAATAAATGAACCTCAACCTCTAGCTCACTCCACACACAAAAATTAATTTGAGAGGGGACATAGAGCTAAATGTAAAACCCACAACCATAAAGTTTCTGTTGGGTTGGCCAGAGAGTTCCTGCGGCTTTTAAGTAAAAATAAAAGACACGTTTTTCATTTTCACCAAGAACTTTATCGAACAACGTATTCACTGTTTTGTTCCACTACCTTCTGCCATTTTCCAGGCAACTTCATAATTCCATCTTCCTAAAACTTTTTGTCTTTTTGAGCAAAGAACTGTCCCAGGTGCCTTTTACAGTCTTGAAGGGAATTGAAACTTTTTCCGTTAAGAGAATTTTGTAAAGAGTGAAATAAATGGAAATCCAAAGGTGCAATGTCTGGTGAATACGGCAGATGAATCAGAACTTGCCAGGCAAGCTGTAACAGTTTTTGCCTGGTCATCAAAGAAACATGCGGTCTTGCATTATCCTGATGGAAGATTATGTGTTTTCTCTTGACTAACTCTGGACGCTTTTCATCGAGGGCCACTTTCAGTTGGTCTGATTGGGAGCAGTACTTGTTGGAATTAATCATTTGGTTTTCCGGGAGGAGATCATAATAGAGGAGTCCCTTCCAATCCCACCATATACACAACATCACCTTCTTTGGATGAAGACTGGCCTTTGGTGTGGTTGGTGGTGGTTCATTTCGCTTACCCCATGATATCTTCCTTTCCACATTATTGTACAATATCCACTTTTCATTGCCCGTCACAATTTGTTTTAAAAATGGAACGTTTTCATTATGTTTCAGTAGAGAATCGCATGCAGAAATACGGTCAAGAAAGTTTTTTTCTGCTTAACTTATGTGGAACCTAAACATCAAAGCGATTAACATAACCAAGCTGGTGCAAATGATTTTCAACGCTTGATTTGGATATTTTGAGTTTGTTGGCTATCTCCTGCGTGGTTTAACATTGATTGTTCTCAATGTCTCAATTTGGTCTCTATTAACTGGTCTACCTGACCGTGGAGCATCGTCCAGAGAGAAATCTCCAGCACGAAACTTCACAAACCACTTTGACATGTTCGATCAGTCACAGCACCTTCTCCATACACTGCACAAATCTTTTTGTGTGTGTGTTTCAGTTGCGTTTTTACCTTTCTTGAAATAAGAAAGCATAATATGCCAAAAGTGTTCCTTTTTTTTTCCATCTGCAATATTAAAGTGGTTACACAAAAATTCACCAATTTTGATAAGTTTTTTTTTAAATGCACGCTGATATGACAGCTGTCACAATACAATCTAACAAAACTGTTTCAAATGATGTTAAAGGCAACTAAGTGCTACTAGAGCCATCTTACAGAAAAAAACAAGCGAACTCTTTGGCCAACCCAATATGTAAAACAGAGGAAAATATCTTTGTGACCTTGAGGTAGGCAGAGGTTGTTTTGGACAGGACACAAAAAGCAATAACCATAGAGGGGAAAATGGATAAATGAGACTCATGAAATTTAACATTTTCATGCAGCTAAGAGTTCGCATGCCGCAACTAAGACCCGGCACAGCCAAAATAAATAAATAAATAAATAAATAAATAAATAATTTTTAAAAAGGAAAGTTAACATTTTCTGATACCAAAAGGAACTATTAAGAAAACAAATAGAGGGCTCCCCTGGTGGCGCAATGGTTAACAATCCGTGTGCCAATGCAGGGGACATGGGTTCGAGCCCTGGTCCAGGAAGACCCCACGTGCCGCGGAGCAACTAAGCCCGCGCCCCACAACTACTGAAGCCCGTGCGCCTAGAGCCCGTGCTCCACAACAAGAGAAGCCACCGCAATGAGAAGCCCCCGCACCGCAACAAAGACCCAACGCAGCCAAAAATAAATAAATAAAATAAATTTATTAAAAAAAAAAAGAAAGAAAACAAATAGGCAGGGAATGGGAACATATACTACAGTACATAAAAAGATAAACAACTCAAAAATGGCAAAAGATTTAAGCATAACGTTTCACAAAAGAAGGCATAAAAATGGCCAATAAGCACATGAAAAATTACTGAACAGCACTAGTCTTAGATATGACACCCAAAGCATAGGCAACAAAGGAAAAAATAGATAAGTGGGACTTCATCAAAATTAAACCTTTTGTGCTTCAGAGGATATTATCAAGAAAGAGAAAAGACAACCCACAGAACGGGAGAAAATGTTTGCATATCATATATTGGATAAGGAACTCATATCTAGAACATACAGATAACTTACAACTCGATAATAAAAAGACAACTAACCCAATTAAAAATTGAATAGATATTTCTTCAAAGAAGGTTCACAAATGACCTATAAGCACATGAAAACATGCTCAACATTGTTAGCCATCAGGGAAATGCAAGTCAAAACCAAAATGAGTTACTTCATACCCATTAGGATGGCTATATTCAACACGACAGATAAAAAGTATTGGTGTGGATTTGGAGAAATTGAAATCCTGCTGCTGGGAATGGAAAATGGTGCAGCCTCTTTTGAAAACAGTTTGGCAGCTCCTCAGAAGGTTAAACATGGAGCTGCCATCTGATCCAGCAATTTCACTCCCAGGTATATCCCCAAGAGAAATGAAAACATATGTCCGCACAAAAACTGGTACACAAATATTCATAGCAGCTTTATTCATAACAGCCCCAAAGTGGAAGCAACCTAAAATGTCCATGAACTGACTAATGGATAAATTAGATGTAGAATGTTTTTACAGCAGTAAAAAAGAATGCAGTACTGGTACATACCACGGCATGAATGAACCTTGACAATATCATGCTAAGTGAAAGAAACCACTCAACAAAGAACCATATATGTATGACCCCACGTACATTAACTGTCCAGAATAGCAAAATCTATAGAAACAGAAAGTAGGTTAGTGGTTGCCTAAGGCTTGGAGGGGGCAATGGGGAGGTTGTGTGACCTTGCTGCTCCAAGCATGGCTTTGGGTGTCCCACTCTAAGCAGCCCAGCGAAAGTGCAGTAGGCTTCCCTGGGAAGCCATGATCTGCCTGGAAGAGGAGTCCTCCAGGTGTGTGGGTAGGGAGGGTGGCCCACTCCTGGAGCTTTCCCGGGCTTTCAGGAAGAAGCAGACGTGTGAGGCAAGGTTACTTCTTCCATTTTCACCTCGCGTGGTTGTTGGCTACAACATCAGCTGCCATGTCTGTCAAGACAGTCCCTCTGTTGACTCTGACGTGGCCGGGGCAAGTGTTTTGAAATGTAGGGGCACACTCTGCATGCTGGTCATTCTGACAGTTTACTAGTGTCTGTCTGCTTCCTGGACTGAGGTTGAAGCCTCCAGAGTCCGTATTCTGAAGACCCTGGCAGCCCAGGCATTATGATACTGCATTGCTTTGAGGCCAACCACATCATACCCTTGTAGGTTTCAGTTTCTTTCCCTGTGCACAGTAGGCAAGGGGGTGACACAGTAGACGACTCTGCTGGGCAAATAAGCTGACACTTAGGAGTGTGGAAAATAGCAAG
This sequence comes from Lipotes vexillifer, assembly GCF_000442215.2. Taxonomy (NCBI): domain Eukaryota; kingdom Metazoa; phylum Chordata; class Mammalia; order Artiodactyla; family Lipotidae; genus Lipotes; species Lipotes vexillifer. The sequence continues at coordinate 932,590 of NW_006798383.1, read as the reverse complement.
ATTCCAGAGCCTGTTCCTTTCTCTTCCAACTCTAGTCCCAGCTTCATCTCTGACTTGCTCTTTTAATGCTGTCCCTCAGTTTCTTGTCTGTGAAATGGGAACAAGCAGACTTAAATTATCATATACTTCCCTCGTAGGTGGGAGGTCAATAAATATCTAGCTCTGGTCTCCCAGGGGTTTGGGGAAAGATTGAGGGCCCCTGTGATAGGCTTTCTGCACGTGTGTGACCTTTATCCCAAGAAATCTCGTGATGCTCATGAATACCTGCTTATGACATGGATAGGCCCCAGCACTGGACACAGTTTAGGCCTCCCTTTTTCCTTTCCTTGTTTAGGGAGAGGGAGCTTGGGGACACATGCCTGGGATCATGGCACATTAGGCTGCAGAAGGAAAGAGGAAGATGGAGTCGCAGCTTAGTGGTGGGGACTGGTGCTTGGGTAACACGTCCCTTGAGGATCTGTGACTGTCCCGAGTCAGATGTCAAACGGGGCTGGAGGAGGAGTATGTTCACAGATCTTCATGCAACCTTGACAGCCCACTTGACAGTCCTTTCCTTTTGCCCTCCGGGATCCCTGTAAGGAGAGGCCAGCAACATCTATAAGGTCTGAGCCTGGGGAGGTCAGGCTTATAGAAGGACCAGCTGTGAGCCTCATAGGTGCTCAGGGACATCAGGCCTGTCTCCTGCCCCAACTCCCCCCTGGTCTGTCCTTCCTTACTTCCTCCTTCCTCGCTCTTTTATGCAGATCTAAGCCAAACCTCGGATGTACATAAGTAAAGATAATACATTCCCTTCACCTAAGGTCCTACTCAGTGATGCCAGAAACTTGGCGCATCTCTTCCCCCATGACTAACGAGTACCCAAGCTTTCTCCCAGCCACTGTTGCTTCAGCCCCTCTGATCCTGAGGGGACCTCAGGACAAACAAGCACACTGAGACAAGGTATGACCCAACTAGCCCCACAATGCCATCCACACTGCCCATGGCATTGTGACATCAGGGCAAGAGGCCAGAGCTGTATAAACTGTCCTCACAACCGTGACCTCGGGCTTTCCTGTGGGATCTGGCAATGTGGAGGAGGGATGGAAGCCAATGCCCACATGTGGCCCGGGGTTTGCCCCAACCGGTCCTCTGTGCAGAGAGAAGGGGCAGGAGCCTCCTGGGTTGTGGGCTGTTCCCTGTCTCATGGTCCAAGCTGAGTCACAGGCAGCAGACAACCAGGAGAGCTAGCAATCAGTGGACGCCCTTCCTCCTGCCCGGAGGAGTGGGGACCCTGCTGCTCTGCCTTCTGGGTACCCACTGGCTTCTGGGGGAGATCAAGTAAAACAAGGGATGGGGCCCCCACACCCCCATAAATTAAGTGAATGTGGAGTGCCACGTGGTCCCAGGCACAGTGGTAAGTGCTGAGGTCATAAGGAGGTCCTGCCCTTGGGCAGTTCAGCGCAGTGGAGGAGATCCTTGTAACCGGCTGATGGAGTTTAGCACAGGGTGCCATGGACTCCAGAGGAGAGGCGCACGCCAGACCAGCAGGCGAGAATCAAGGAGGACTTCCTAGAGGAGATGGCAGTGCTAAGCTTCAGGGGGCCACTGGGATGGATGATGTGGAGAAGGGCAGTTCTAGGACAAGTTTAGAGGCTCAGAAGAGGGAGAGAGACTCAAAACTGACACTCTGCTCACTAAGACCTGGAACATGCTCCTCCAGGGCCCCAGGCCAGAGAGATGGTGCGAGGTCTTGTGCTGTGTGACCCTGGTTGAGGAAAGGCTGGTGCACTTGTCCAGCCAACCCCCTGTATAACCACACGTCTGTGTATCTATACCATCCCTGGAGCTGTGAGCTACCTCTCTGCAGCCCTTCTCCCCCAGATTCTGCCCGTCAGGCACAGAACAGCAGTGTGTGTGTGTGTGGTGTGTGTGTGCGCGCACACACACGTGTGCGTGGGCGCTCATGCCTGCGTGTACGCACATAGTTGCATGTGCAGCTATGAGTGCCAGGGGAGGGGCCTCTACCAAGTAATTACTACCTGTCTCTGGGAACTGGGGCTATGTCTGCAGATCAGAGTGAGTGCTACTGGGAACAGTTCATGTCTCTGGGCAGAGTGTGACCCAGGGACTGACAATCTGGGCAGGCAAGACCTGGGGACCAAGGTCTTAGGACCAGGGTCCAGGACCAGAGATTTCACTGACAACCTGGGTAGGTGAGGCCTGGGGACAGAGATCACGGGACCAGAGCCAGGCCTGGCGATTTCTGTGGTGACCTGACCTTCTGCAGGGGATCTTCCCCCAGCCCGGGAAGGCATCCCACACCTAAGCATTTCATCTATGGTGGGCAGCAGAGAGGACAGGCACATACAGGCCCAGGGCCTCCAATAACAAATACGTGAGCTGAAAGGAAAGTCTTTCTTGCCCTGACTCTGTTCTGAGCTGAATGGGGAGGAGAGGGGTTTGCCCCAGCCTTGCTTTTGTGGTCAGAGAGAGGTGTACCCCCATTTGCTTCGTACAGTGACTAAGTGCCCTAAAGGGAGTCTCACTGTCTTCCAGAATTCCGATCCAGTGTGCCCTCTCTCCTACAGGTGGAAGGTTTGGGGCCTTAGCCATTCCATCCCCTTCACCCCCTCTTTGGCTTCTCTCCTCCCTCTCCCTCCCTCTTTGGTGCTCCCTGCAGGTGTCTGTCCCTACTCACCCTCCACAAGGCACCCTTTCCCCAGCTGATCCAGCCTGTAGCCTCATGCACCCAGAGAGCACAGACAGCCTCCTCTCCCCTGCCCTTCCCTTTGCCTGACAGTAACCTCTTCCACAGCTGATGTCACCCTGCTTTGCACTGACACAGCAGCTGAGCTGGGCACAGCAGGGCTGCAAGGTCCAGAGGGCAGCTGGCTGTATCCAGAGCCAAGATTCCCTCTGTGCCCCTCTACCCCCAGCCTTTCCCAGCCAAGAGTCTGCTGCTCTTCCTCTGGGCCAATTCCATCCTCGGAGCCAGTGTATCCACCTGGGGATTGAGTGTTGACTGAGGCTTCACAGTGCCCAGTGGAAGGTCAGTTCTCTGTTCTGAAGGGGACAGGGGTGGAGAATGGAGCCAGAGTTCTGGTCCTGCCCCTGGGGAGCTCGCAGCTTTCCAAGAGAAACAGGACAAAGCACCAGAGCTAACCAGGCGGGATCATATCTGTCGACGGCAGAGTGTAAACATACCATACATATTAAGTGGAGTATGGGTTCAGGAAAGGGAGAGGGGCCCTTCCTAACCGAAGTGCCCCTGGAATTGATTGGAAGAAGAGGATGGGCCTGAGACAAACACATTTAGCATTTTTTTTAAGTGTCTACTCCTGTGCACTGGGCTAGGTGCTCTGACAAACTACTACTATTTATTGACATATTTAACCTTCTTTAACAAGGCTCAGAAAAGCTGTGCCAGTCTGGGGCTATAGGGGTGGAGGATGATGCGGTGGGAATGTATCACCTACATCTGCTGGGTGTGTGGTAGATACTTCATAGATTTGTCTAGTAAGTAGTGCTTTGCCAAGCACAGAACAATCGTGCTAAGCAGAGAGTGGGAATGAGTTGTGCTGGTCCTGCTTTTCCCAGCCCCTACCTGAAAAGGGAAAACCCCACGCTTGCCCCCAGCTTTGCCTTTGACGTCTAGGTGTAAATAATGTAATCAGGGTGGGTTTCCAGGCTATTTCTCTGCTGCTCCCATGCCAGGGGTTGGCTGGATGCCCTTTTAAAGCCCAGAGTTATTTCCTTCTATTTCCCTAAGGGACTCTGGGTTTGCAATGTCATCTGGCCCAGACATGCTCTTGCAGAATCCTTGGTTTCCCCATGTGCTCCTTTCAGGCAGCAGCCCAGAGAGCCAGCTGTATTCATCCCATCCCTGCCAGGCCTGTCTTTCAGCTGAGGACCAGCCAGAGGGAGGGAGGCGCCAAACCCAGAGTTCCGCACACAGCGGTCCCCTCAGCCCGAAGAGCACTCAGGGCGCCCTCCGTGGCTATTGACTCAGTCAGTCCCTGTCGTGCCAAGCACCCAGCAGTCTTCTTTCCTAACACCCTTCTTACCAAACTTCTGCTTTCCATGGGCAAATGCCAGCTTCTTCCTGACCCCCAAGAGCTACCTGGGCCTCTTGACCATGTGAAAAAGCTATGGCTGCCCTGTTATATACTTGGCCTTGGCTAAGGCCAGAACCATACTGCCAACTCTGGGGCCAGAGGAGGGTCACCTGAGACAGCAGGACCCCAGGAAAGGGATGGGGCCTGGTGCTGGCCAAACGCTTCCTGCCAGGGCAGGCTGGCACCTGGCCCTGTGAGTCAGGGCTGAAGCCAACACCCAGCTAATCCCATTACCTCCTTCACTTTTCAGGGCTTATAAGCAAGAGGGCGGCAAAGGCAGGGCCTGGAAAAAGTAGGGCTTTCTTGGGAGGGTGCAGGTGCCTGGATCCATCCAGGAGAGCAGAGAGTCAGATGCAGGGAATGGGAGGAGTCTGTTCTCGGGTCTCTCGGAGGTGGGGTTGGAAGGTGGGGAGTAAAGTCAGCACAGAGGTGTGAGGTGGGGATTGAATTGCCCCCCTCAGAGGTGGGGAACACAGGTGGCCCTTGGTGGAGACTCCTGAGGGCTGAGGCTACGCCTTCTCCAAAGGAAGGTGTGGAGGCCATGAGAACAGGCCTTACGGACCTCCACTACTGGTGGAGTAGTTGACCAAGAGCCTCCAACTGGGCCACTTCTAGGTGTGGAGCCTGGGAACTTCCAATTCCTAGGAGCAGCCCAGCCAATAATTGAGCTCAGAAGGGATATTAAGGCAGCCCCTTTCCTGGGAGACACAGAATTCTCCTGGTGGTTTATTTTGGCTCCTTGAAGGTCCTGGCAAACCTTTCTTAGACTAACTATACTGCAGGAATCCAGCCAGCTTTCCTACCCTCTCTCCTTCATTCGGGGTCAGACTTACATTCTGGTCTGACAACTCTCCCAGCCTTCCTAGGCTCACTCCCTGTTTTCACTCACAGGTGTTTCCCCCACTAAAAACCTTTGCACCTTTATCCAGTCATGGCTACTGCTTCTCAAAAGACCCAGGTTAACTCAGAAAGCTACTGTGTCTCCAGAATGATAAATCCCTGTGGGTTAGGACCGGTTAGCAGGGCCAGAACCTTTAGAATTACCCAGAAGAAAAGAATAAGTAACAGGAAGGAGCAGGGGAGAGAAACAGTCCCTAGGTTGGAGACCCTCTGAGCGCATAGCCTTCCAAACTGGTTTTGTCTGCACTTAAACTAACAGGAGACCGGGTGAGGGTCCTGCTGCCACCTGGTGGACATTTTAGGCAAAGCGCCATTGCACCTTTCCACTGTCTTCTGTGGTTCTGCTCAAGAGGGTGGGAGTGGAGAATTTATTCTGGAGTTTGGGGGTCCTCTCTCCCTCATTAACAGCATAAATTAGAGGAACTGAATTCCAAACTTTGCACTCAAACGTTTATCCTTTAAAATCAGCACCATAGGGCTTCCCTGGTTGTGCAGTGGTTGAGAGTCTGCCTGCCGATGTGGGGTACACGGGTTCGTGCCCTGGTCCGGGAGGATCCCACATGCCGCGGAGCGGCTGGGCCCGTGAGCCGTGGCCGCTGAGCCTGCACGTCCGGAGCCTGTGCTCCGCAATGGGAGAGGCCACAACAGTGAGAGGTCCGCGTACCGCAAAAACAAACAAACAAAAAAAATCAGTACCATAGTTGTACGTGTCTGTGTAGATGCTAAAAATCATTGGCTGTACACTTTAAATGGGTGAACTGTATGGTCTGTGAATTATATCTCAATAAAGCTGTTTTTAAAATTCAGCACCATAAAAGGAGTTGGAATGAACTGAAACTTTAATTTTTTTAAATTTTATTTTATATTGGAGTATAGTTGATCTACAATGTTGTATTAGTTGCAGGTGTATGAACTGAAGCTTTTCGAACATGAAGATGAGGATGGTGGGTTTCGGTTTCTTGGGATATCCCCAAACAGATATGCAAGAAGGTCACACAGCAGGTACTCAGTAAATACTTAGTAAATTATGTGTGCGGTTAAATGGAGCCGATTCTTTCATTGCCTCACCACCCACACTTTAACCTCTACACCCCGACTCCTCCAAATCAGGCATCTCCAGCCTCCTCACTTTTCAAGGTCTCCTGAGAGATTCTAGTCTAAACATCCAAAAGCTTTTATCGGAACCCATGACCTTTTAGCACCATTTGATACTGTCCATCAGCACCCCCTTCTTAAAACACTCCTCCTCTGGCTTTTGTGTCCTGAAAATCCCTGTCCCTACTCCTGTCTCTAATGACTCTCTCTCCCTTTTGGCCCCTCTTCCTTCCTCCAGCTCCTTAAGGCCTTTTCTCTCTCTGTTCAATCCAATCCTTTGGCAATCTTGACTGTTCCTGTGGGTCCAATAAACACTTCAAGCCACACGATTCCCACATCGCTCTCCCCAGTCTTTATTACCCTCTCAAACTCTAACCCAAATTGTTCAATGGCCTCTCAGATTTCATCATCTTAACACTTCAGAGTCAAATATACCTAATGCTGAATTCCTCACCTTCCTACTGAAACCCGCTCCTTTTGATCCTTCTCCTCAGCCCCCTTTTAATAGCATCACCCCTTCCAGTTGTCCAGGTTTGAGACCTTAGATGTACTTTTGATTTCTCTCCCTTGCACCCCACATCCAACCAGGTGCGTTATAATCCCAACAGGTTCTGCCTGTGAGATTTCTCATATATCTTTCCATTCCTTTCTATTCTTATTTCACCGAAGGAAATTCAGGCTTTCGTTATCCCTGAACTAGCACAGCAACCTTCCAACTGATTTTCTTGCTTCCAGTTTCTCCCCAAACCAACCCATCCTGTTGTCACACTATTTTTCATAAAATATAGCTTGAATTTCATTACTCTGTTCAGATGCTTCCTTTGTCATTCTGTTGCCTAATGAATTAAATGTCTGGTGTCTGAGGCCTTCCATATTTGCTCCCAACTCTCTTTCCAGGCTTCCTATTCTCTACCCAAAGTGGGATTGTTCTTCCAAAAGAGGCTTACTTCCAAGTTCCCACCTGCCTCCCTTTGTACACTCTGCTGCCCCTGCATGATGACACACAGGATGTCATTATCACTGTAGTCAGACCCAATTCGGAAGCCTAATGCCACCGTAAGTTCTCTCTCTGATCCTCAATTTCTTCCACCCATAAAATGGAGATAATGAAAAGCTATCCCATAGGATTGTGTGAGAATTAACTGAGATAATACACAGTAAAGTGTCTGGCATGTGGGTGGTTAATAAATGGTAACTATACTTTATTACTGTCTCTTAAAATATTATCCGTCCTTCAAAATCCATCTCAATGCCATTTCGTTCAAAATTCCTTTCTTGACCTTCCCACTTCCAAACCCAATCTCCTCCCTTCCTCTGTTAGATGCTGGACTTCTCATTACATTACTTGTCATTGTAGCTGTTTTCATACCTGTCACACATTTCGCTCATATTCTTCCCCAACTGTAATCTCCAAGGAAGTAGCAATTAGGCTTAGAGCAAGCAGGTGATAAGCAAATCTATTGCATGTTGACTCCCATGTCAAGAAATGAACTGTACCGATATTTCGCTGACAGGGAGAGCTAGTGTGGTGAGGGCAACCAGCCAAGAGGTTCTCTGAGTCTCAAATGAAAATGAACCTCAGGTCTCTAGGAACATAACTACTGACAACCTCAGGTCTCTAGGAACATAACTACTGACAACCTCAGGTCTCCATGAACATAACTACTGGCTTTTTAAAAACTATTATTTTTTCCAAACATGAAAGTACTCATAATCGTTGTAGAAAAAAATCAGCAAAATAAAAAGCGTCTATAACCATACCATCCAGAGCTACCGCTAATAAATTTTTTATTCTTCAATATTACTCCTTTTTTTCTGATGCATCTCTCTAAGTATATGCACATGAAATTTGGATTCTATAAATGTATATGCCAGAATTTTCATATAACATATATTGAGCATTTTCTATGACACTAACTATTATTCAAAAATGTCGTTAATTTCTGCACAAAAATCCATTATGTGAATGTGACTTTATTTAATCTTTTCTTTTTTTCTATTGTTGGGTATTTGGGCTTCCTCTTTTTTAGCTTTTTCTTTTTTTTAAAACTGTTATCAATCATGCTGATAGAAATACCAAGATAGAGTTCTAGATTTGGGATTACAGGGCCAGTGGAATAAAAGAAAAGAAAGCTCTTGGTTCTGAATTCCTGTTCAGGAAATTTTTTTAAAAGTTCGAAATGCAATTGACCTTTATTGAGTTATGATTGCCATACAAAAAGATGTACTTATTTAATGTGTACAACTTGGTGAGTTTGGTGATAAGTATACACCTTTAAAACCATCACCTCAGGAAATTTTAATCAATTTGTAGTTTCACCAGCTACTCTAGCTCTTTCATTCATTTTTCTGTTTTTCAGAGTTTGAAGAGATAACCAATTTCAGGAGTGAAAAAGTGGTTGGATCTGTGTCTTTGGAAAGAACCTGAGGCTTGCGTAATTCAAGCTTAGCTCAACTCACATTCCAGTGACCATGCAGGGATAAAGATCACTGTACGTTTTAACATTTCTTGCAGTGTTGTAACCTTCTCCTTGTTTGGTCTTTTGACTCAGTCTGTTTCCTTGTGTATACTTTGCTGCAGGGACAAGAAGGGGGAAGAGAGAGAGAAGTCATCATTCTATTCCTCACTGGCCTCAGAAAGTTGGGTCTCCTGCCATAGAGCCACACAGCACTTTTGCTTCTCCCTTGCAGCACTTTTTATGATTATAAATCATCAATTATTTGTGTATTTGTTTAATGTTTATCTTCCTCGCCAGAATGTAAGTTTCATGAGACAGGGGCCCTGATGGTCTCATTTACTGCTTCATCCCCAAAGTGTAGCATAATCCCTACCTATATTCGGCACTCAGTAAACATCTCCAGAATGAATTACCATTGGAATGAGGACTCGGGATGGAAGAATATGTGTCTTATGTAATGGGGCTCTCAGAGGCGGGGACAAGGAGGTGTCTTGGGTGCTTGCCCTGAAACCCTGAGGTGATGCTGGAAGAGCGAGCCCTCGGGAATCTGCCCTGGTGCTCCAGTCTCCCCTCCTCACAGGCTTTTGGGACTTTCAGTCAACAGTGCCTCACTGTGAAATTTGGTGAGTGGCTCCGAGGGGAAGAAGAATTGCGTTCTCTCATGTTCTCTTCCCTGAGCCTCTCTATCCTCCATCCCTTTTCCCTCTCATGCCTTTCTTTCTCCTGGTGTATCTCCTCGCCTTTCTTTCTAGGCTGGTGTCTCCAACTCACGTGGAGCTCTTTCCTTCCCCACTCCACCCCCTCCAGCAGGTGGCCTAACACTCCACACCAGCTACAGAACCCTGCCTGCCACAGGGGGAGCTCTGCCTAGAAGGGATAATGCTGATGGATTATGTCAGGACATGTGAGCGCTCCGGAGGACCGGACTACACTCAGCAAGAGGACATGATCATGGCCTCAGACCCATTTCCCAGGGCTTAGTCAACTGACAACTAACTTTCCTATTTTTGTTGATGATATCATCTGTCTCCTACCACCTGGGTTTGAGTGCTTCCCTCCATCTGTCCAATCTTCCGTAGAAGGTATGGACAGATGGACATTGATGTCCAGGAGGGTCCTCTAGAAATTGGAGGAAAGCTGAGGGTCTCATTCAAAAGGGTTCTTTTTGGAGAGTTGGAAGATGCAAAATGTATTCCAGAAGGACTTTTGAAATCAGGGAGGTGGAAGGAAGGGAGAAAAAGGTTAAAGTGGGTCCTTTTGATGAGGAGATGGGTCACCTCCAGCCTCTCTGTGAGGTCCCTGGTGAAATAGAACAAAGGCTATTTTCTTGCTGTCCTGGGCTGGGACAGCTGCAACAGGACTTCGTATACCTGGCCCTTCCAACAGATCTGGCTTGTTCATTCTGGTGTATGGAGAAGCTGGGACTTGTGGTGGCCCCTGGTGCAGTGCTGTGGTGTTTGTTACATGAAAACAGGCAGGGGAGGAGTCCCTTCTGCTTAGCCTACTCAGGTTGGTTTGCTTGGTCCACGATGTTTGTTGTTGAAGTCTTGTGCTACTCGAATTTCAGTATTTTTTTTAAAATAAATTTATTTATTTATTTGTTTGTTTTTGGCTGTGTTGGGTCTTTGTTGCTGCTTAAGGGCTTCCTCTAGTTGCAGCGAGCCGGGGCTACTCTTTGTTGTGGTGCATGGGTTTCTCATTGCGGTGGCTTCTCTTGTTGCGGAGCATGGGCTCTAGGCACACGGGCTTCAGTAGCTGTGGCTCGTGGGCTCTAGAGCACAGGCTCAGTAGTGGTCGCACACGGGCTTAGTTGCTCCGCGGCATGTGGGATCTTCCAGGGCCAGGGCTCAAACCCATGTCTCCTGCATTGGCAGATGGATTCTTAACCATTGCGCCACCAGGGAAGCCCCGAATTTCGGTATTTTTACTATGCAGATGACTCTGGTGGTGAAGGTTAAGCTCTTATACCCAGGGTTCTTTCTTATGGATAAGTGATTTCTAGTGTCTTCCACTGAGAATCATTGCCATAGTGAGCCATTTTTACTTATAAAGTGTTTCCTACTGTTTATGTCTATTGGGGTGAAAAAGGTTGAGTCACTATGTAAAATACAGAAGGTGGTTTGCAGCTTGCTTCTCCCTGTAGAACCTGGACTGTGAATCTCCCCAGAGTTCCTTTCTCTAAAGTATGGAAAGTGTCTTATCCCAGAGGAAGTTCTATAGAAAACTTATAAGGAGATAGACCACAAGTTTCCATCTTATAGACTTTGATGTCTCTGGACTCTTTGTCAAGGCCTAGCAGATCCGGGTAGCACTGGAGAAGCTGGCTGGGATGGGGATGTTGTGAAAAGGGAGTGCACTGGTGGTGGGAATAGGATAACTCTCTTCCTGATGTCTGCATGAGGAGAGCATGTGACCAAAAAATTTATCCCACTGAAGCAATGGGACCAATTCACCAAGTGGTTAAGAGGCTTCATGACGAAGAGGTACTTTTGGTTTAGATGACTCACAAGGCTTGTCATGTGGTTATAAAACTCTTCTAAGAGGTGCTTTCATTCAAAGGCTACTTGTATAATACTCTCCACCTCAAATGCTGCCATTCCATTCTGTTGGTGTCATCTGAAATGAAATGGGTGTAGGCACGGAGAGTTCTGGCACCCTTGTCCTTCAGGGGCAATGACAACAGAGTCCTGGCTGAAGGTGTCTACCTTAACCATGAACTGCTGTATGTGAGTGGAATGCACCAGGATGGATGCAATGGTATGATCATTAAATTTGTTGTGTGCTTTATAGTGTACAGAGTTTATAAAGACTTCTGTATTCTATTTTAGTTTTAAAATAGCCTTAAGGTCAACAGGGCTGGCCTTATTATCAACAATTTGCAGATAGGTAAAGAAAGTCTCAAAAGGGACTTGTCCAGAACCATCTGGTCAGTGTGTTGCTGAACAAAGAGTTAAATCCAGGAGTTCTGGTTTCAAGTTCAAGCATCTTGGGTTTTGCTACAGGACTCCCCTGAAATGAACTGCCCTTTTTAACAGAGTGAAGCCAAGTGCCAATAGAAGCTGGAGGGCATGGAGAACTGCTGGCCATTAAATCATTAGAAGATCCCACTTTATTACCACATTTACAACTTCTTGAGTAAGACTAAACCTCCTAGGAACACAGAACATCTTTTGAGAATATTTCTCAAGCTCTGTTGCATAACCTGTGCCCCATGGGGGCATTATAGGTTGATCCTTACTTGGCAAGTGCTCAAGACGGAGCAGGGAAGAGCAATGTTGGCCAGGTAGGTGATCGTGACAGGTCACACACTGCTGGCCTTAAGCTCCCAGTGATACGGAGCAGTGCCCTGTGGGGCTCCTGGGTACAAAGCCTTTCTGTGTCCCCCATTTCTTTGATTATAGGATATAGTCTTCATTCAGCCTCCTTGACCTTCCCCGAGTTCCAATGGGCAGATTCAAGCAGTTACTAATTAGGGAAGGGAGGGGATGAGAGACCAGGGAGAAACAAACAGTCAAGAGAAACAGTAGTGCAGCCTTGGGGCAAGGTCCTGGTTCCCCATCAAGGATACACACAACAATATCTTTGAGCTGTTTTGCAGTTACTGAAACCCCCTCCAGGTGGGAGAAATTAATGATTAATGATGGTATGCTGCCCACAGGCAGGTATACCCCAGACCAGTTGGAACCTGAAGGCTGATGATGCTGACTCCTACTTACCTCACCACCAACCCATCAGAAGAATGTCCACAAGCTGATCACGGCCTCTTTGAACCATTACTGTAAAACTTCTCACTATCCTCTCCAAAAGGGACACATAGTTTTCCAGGGAAGGAGCCCACTGTGCCCCCCTCTGCCTGGCAAAGCAATAAAGCTGTCCTTTTCTACTTCACCCAAAACTCTGTCTCTAAGATTTGATTTGGCCCCAGTGTACAGAGAAGCTGAGCTTTCAGCAGCATCAGGGGTCTGGGACCTGTCATGCGATGAACCTCCTTGGGTCCATCCAAACCCCTGCTATTCACAAGCCTCCCTTAGGATACAAAATTACCCCAAAAGAATCAGAAACCATCTCCAGTTCCTTTCCCCACTTCTCTGGACTCTACTGCTAGCTTCCTGTTCATCACCTCTGTCCCAGAGTTCAGTTTTGCAAGCCAGGGGTCCTTTTGCAATTGTTTGAAAAGCATGTGGGTGAGAGTTAGCAGCTCCCTTTCCTTCACTATCAGATGATTTCAGACAAAATGAGCAGTACAGGCCCAGTTCCTGATCCTTTGTCTTCCCAAAGAAAACAAACACCTTGGAATGTATGTTCCACTAACCAAAATAACAGAAAGTTGGGAACTCCTCCATCTAGGAAAGCTCACAGAGTGGCCTTAGCTCCAGCCCAGACAGAGAGTTAATTCCCTTCATAATATCTGGGCCTGGGGCAGGAGCTCCATGCAGCAGACCCAGGGGTAGGACAGGCACTATCTCAGATGCTGAGGTACATTTATTTATCAAGGAGCTGAGCCCAGCCCTGGGTTGTCTGGGATCAGGATCTCTTTATGGGGACACTGAAGACTGGTGACTTCCACCAGGCTGATGTTTTACTGAGCACAAAGAGGGGCTTCAGGCCACCACATCAGTAGAGTAGACCAGATGGGGAGCCAGGAGCTGGAGAGAGGGCAGCCCCCACTCCAGCCATCAGGGAGGAGGTAAGCACCTGCCCTTGTGGGACCAGCCCCGTACTGAGCTTGTAGGCGAACGAGCCAGGGCATGTGATCAGAGGCTGGATCCGGGCACAGGCAAAGATGTGCTCAAGGGTCCTTGCCAGGGTTTTGATTCAGAAACCAAGACTGGATAAAAAGCAGATCAGCTTGGATACCTCTTCTATGAGCATTTCGTGCTCCTGCTTTCAGTTCTAGGTCCAGTACAAAGCAGAGCCACAAGATAAGATTGTCAGCTGACCTGGGTCCAGATATACCTTCCCCTTAAGGAGTCTCAAGTCACACAGTCCTTGCCCTTTGCTCTCTGATCCATCTTCCCAGTCAGTGCTTAGCCTTTTCCCTAGGCTGAGCCCTACACCTTCAAAGAAGACCTTTCTAGCAGTATAGCTCACCCATAAGCTACAAGAGGGCAGACCTTGGAAAAAAGGATACAGATAATCTGGAACTCTGCAGGCTTTTCCCCTCCTCATCAGTGGCCAGAAAGCCTGTCTCTTAAGTATCTGAAGCAGGGGGTCCTCCTGCCACTATCCTCCTCCCCCAGCTGTGGGGGTGGAATGAGGTAGGAGAAGGGGCAGCTCCAGGTGAGACGGTAAAAGAGCCTCAGACACCGTTGGCTGAGCCTAGGAGGGAGGCAACACTTTTCAGTCTCCTGTGCCTGCCCTTGGTCCCCACCCCGATCCATGGCGGCCCTTTCAGGAGCTTTTAGTGGACACGAACTCAGACCTGCTGTGGAGTCGGCCAGCCTCCCTCTCCTCCCAGCCCCACCCATTGCTCTTTCATCACCTCTTTTGTCTGACTCAGGACCATCCCTCCCAGGCCCCACCTGCAAGCAGCCCTCCTCTCCCCACAGCATTCACCTCTCTCACCCCTCCTTCCTTCCAGCCCCAGTCTCCACACCCTCCAATTCCCCTGAACAGGCACCTGCTTTCCTCCTACAAAAGGCAGGAGACAGGCTGTGTGAGACCAGCTGCTCTCACGCTCCCTTTCCTTTGCCCTCTGCTGGCTAGGCTGGGCTGTGTCTTTGTTCTCTCTTTCTCCAGGTGAGAGTGGGTACCTGAGGTGCCAGGTCTCCTGCCTCATTCCCCATGAATGCTGTGCAATGTCCCGAGGGGCAGGAGCTACAAAAGCTGGGGACTGGAGCCTGGGACAACCCCACCTACAGTGGCGCCCCCTCCCCGCGTGGGACACCGAGGATCTGTAACATCTCCAGTGCGGTGCCTCCTCCATCCCAACCCAAGAAGCCTGAAGATGGACCCCAGGAGAAGGCACACAAGACCCTGGTGTCCAGTTGCTGCCTTCAGATCTGTCATGGCATCAGAGGTACCTGGTGGGGGAGGGTTCTCCTGAGATACTGGAGTCAGGAGAAGGGGTCCACAGAAGCTGTTGGAAGGGAATACAGTCTGAAGAAGAGGTGGAATCTCAGTGTGTCTTTGGGGTTTGTGAATGGTCTGCATTAGAGCTGAATGCCCCAGAGTACAGAGGCTAGTTTAGTGGTCTCCCAGAGGGAGAGCCTGGCACAGTCATCTCTTGGGGACCTAGAAGGGTATGAGGGAGCTAGTTTGAGGGAAGACATGGATGTGATGATGCCTTAGACTGCCCCGCCTGGGATAAGGTGACAGGTAAAAGGGCTGGGGTGGAAATGAGAATAAAGTCCAGGGACTGATAGGTAGGGTAACTGGAAGGAGCTCTGCTGTTGGGAATCCTGGGCATCTTTCCAATATCCCTCCCTTAGGACTTTGGGGAACAACCTTGACTGAGAACACAGCTGAGAACCAGGAACTTTATGTCAAGACCACCCTGCGGGAACTTTTGGTGTACATCATGTTCCTGGTGGACATTTGTTTCTGTGAGTAACATCTGTCTCTGTGCACATCTGTGTGTGAGAACATCTATGTGTACAACAACTGGGCACACACCTCTGTGGGCAACATCTGTGGGGACAGCCTCCATCTGTATGAGCAGGCTGTGCCCTGGGATCTTTATATCAATAATAACATTCTATTTTATACCTTTTCAGCTTAAGACGTTTTAATTAAAAAGAAGTTGTCACTGAGTTCAGGAGAAAAAGGCAGACTATTGGAAAGCTTTTAATACAGGTTACTTTGTCAAGTGTTATAAGGGGAATCCACTTTTTAAGTTCAAGTTCCTGACATCTACTTAACAGCCACTGTTTTCTATTAGCAGGTGGAAGTTTTTACCCTTCGGTAAAGAGTGGAAGACACTCCTTTCTTTTTATTTATTTATTTATTCATTTATTTGGTTGCACCAGGTTTTAGTTGTGGCAGGCAGGCTCCCTAGTTGCAGCTCCCGGGCTTCTCAGTTGTGGCATGTGAACTCTTAGCCATGGCATGCGTGTGGGATCTACTTTCCTGACCAGGGATCGAACCCGGATCCCTTGCATTGGAAGTGTGGACTCTTATCCACTGTGCCACCAGGGAAGTCCCAAGACATTCTTTTCTGTTCAGAAAAAATAGTTTGGTGGGTTTCACAGAGTTATTATACTAGGTCTGATCCACATTTCTCTGGAGGCAGGAGGAAAAAGATTCAGCAGGCCTTAGAGCTCAGATCCCTAATAAAAGGATTAAAGATGCAAATGGTGTGGTAGTCAGTGCAGCTAAGGTTCTCCCATGTGAAAGAGCACCATGCCACAGTCTTTGAGGGAAGCTTATCTGAAGATCTATCTATAGATATAAGCTGGGAAGGTTTGGTCTCTAAGTTGAGAGAAGCAAGTCAATAGATACATCGGTGAACCATGGAAGAATAGTCAAAGAATTGGAGGTAATAATAAAGGTGGACCAAACAGATGCTATAAGGCCTACAGATAAACATGCTTTGCTTTTCTATTAATTGCTTCTTTAAGTTTTTGCACAAGTGAATTTTGGCTAGTTTCATAGAGTTGTGTGTGTATGTGTGTGTTGACTGAAGCTGCAGCTTGGACCTTACAACTAAGGTGCCTCCATTACTAGGTGGCTTTATACCCACAGAAGCCTCTGTTCTTCTTAGGATGCAAGAACCGTTTGCAAGTAGAATCTGAAGGTCTGATTATATAAGTTTTGGTTAAAAATTTCATCATCTTTGTGAGCTATCCACATGTGTATTAGCCCTCTAGGAAAGCTGAACAGTTGTTTTGGTTGTACTCTGTTGGGACTCACTCTGTAGGGATAGACGGGACAGTTCTGCATGTTTACCACAGACCATCAGCATGGAGTGAAAGGAGGCAGAGCATATGGGGAACAACAGTCAACCCAGTGTACATTTTGGGGGTCCCATTTGATTCCTTTCAGCAATGACTCTCAGAAATTCATTTGTTGACATATTGACTTTTTGTCTCAACCATCTGCTAGGAAGGAGTGTTTCTCTCCTTTTTCAGATCCTGTGACAACAGCTGTAACCTGCAGGCAGAGCCTTTCTCTATGAATGACTCGAATATCTCCATTTCCAGGTTAGCCTTTGGAGCAAGATTGGGAGGTATCTAGCTCCCCAGAGTTAGACTGAACCATTCTGGCTTCAGGGTGGGAAGCGTAAGTTCTGGGAGCCCAGAAGTCCTATCCACTTGTGTTCTCTACTTTTTGAGATCTCAATGCACTGACAAATACTAGATGGTCTGTAACTTGCCAAAGTCTGAGTCGTGGACTCAGTCCAATGATTACAGAATCCTTAAGTGGCCAGGAGCTTTAGAGGTCATCTAGTTCAAGGATGCAGAAATCCTTTCTCCAAGATCCCTCCTGTGGTTCTATGTCAGGTGACCAAGCAGCCCCATTGTGGGGAATATCCATGGGAGTTTCACTCTTTCATGGGGTAGCTCTTCTACTGTTGGGAAGCCCTATTTCCTTTCATCCACAGAGCTCCCCTTTCTGTGCCAGACATTGGACTGAGATACACAGAGATGACTGATCCTTGAGCCTTTCAGGGACTCATCTTCTCCTTTTGAGAACTTCCTTCTATTGAGCCATCTACTTCCCTGTTACTCTCTGAAGTGACAACCCTTCCACTGTGACTGAATGTGGCTATCATGTTTCTCCTTGGTAATATGTTCTCTGGATTAGTTACCTTCTAGTTTCTCACTAAACCAGTCATTATAATATGGTTTCCAGAAGTGATATTATGCAGATATCGAAGGCATGGGCTCTGAATTTACACAGACTTGGGTTCAAACACCAGGTTCTAGCATTTACCAGGTGAGGGACCTTGAAGTTAAGTTGCTTAACTTCTCTGAGTTTCAGTTTTCTCATCTGTACCTACCCAATCCAATAAGATTATTACATAAGGTACATGAGGCAATATCCAAGAAATCATTACCTCAGTGCCTAGCATATAGTAAAAAATATTCCATAATGCTCACCATTCTGGTTGCCTGTCTCTAGGCCTGATCTATATGATGCCCAGTAATGGACAAAATACTCCATGGTCAGTCTGACCCGTTCAGAGTTCTGTGATGCTGTTACTTCAGTTGTATCCAGGTTTGTGGAATATATGAGGACATGCAGAGGAAATAATTTCTAAACTAAAATCTGAAAAATGAGGAGAATTTAGCTCCCTGAAAGAGAGGTAAAGACAAGGGAAGTTTCTGGGGAGAAAGAACAGCATGTGCCAAGCCCCAGAAGTGACAGAGGGCATGGTCTACTGAGAGTGCATCAGTGTGGCTGGAGCAGAGAGTTTGAAGAACAAAGTAGTAAAAGATGGCAAAGCTGGCCATTTAAGCAGGGGCAGGTCATGAAGGGTCTTATAAGGTATGATATGGAATTGGCATGCTATCCTGAGGACCCTGTGGGGAGCCATTGAAGGATTATAAGCACAAACTGCCAGCCCCCTCAAGAACATTCTTATGAAAGAGAATTTGGAGACCTTCACATTCTGATGGTTCCTACAACACATAATAAAATACTACTAAAACTAGTTTCCTAGGCCCCATGCTCTCCCAGCCCCTTCCTTCCTTCAGGCTAATCTTCAGGCAACATTGAGCCCTGGACATGGTCTCAGCAGGGCTTCTTTGGTGCTCTCCAGGGTCCTGACCTCACCTCTCTTGCATCTCAGCTTCCTCAGCCTCCCTGAGCTCTGGCCACCTGCAACTAGACTATATATTCTCAGTGGGGATGATATAGCCCCCAAAGGGGTGGAAGGCAAAAAAATCCCACTTAGATATTTCTATAGCTTTTTGGCTCTCCAAAGAGCTATAGTACATAAGCAAATGTAGAGAATATATGTGGTATTAAAATTTAATTAGGGTGGAGGGTGATTAGGAAGAAAATGTCTAAAGAGGCTCCTGGGTTAGGGTACAGTACAAAAAATGTTAAGAAACACTAAAATAGACCCACCTAATTTTGCTAGTCAGTGTGCTAAGATGTCCTGCCTAAGGACGGGGATGCAAGTCCTGGTCGTAGAATCTGGTATAAAGCAGGGTGGCTGTTGTGTTGTTCTATCAGGATGCTATCTTCTAAGAGCTGCCATGACATGTGATATGCTGCCATGATATGGATATGCACTGTACCAGTTTGCTTTTCCCTGTCAATTCCTGAAACTAGGTTCAGATGCTCCAGGACCCATATCGGCATTAAGATAAATACTATGGCATAATGGAAAGATAGAACATTGGAGTCAGACAAATGGGATTCAGATACCAGCTCTTCTGCTTATTGGTTTTGTGATGTTAGGCACTTCCTTGTTGGTAGAACAGGGATAATAATACTTATCTTATGGACATAACATATATAAAGAATCTAACACAATTACTGATAGTATTTATCTTTGTGTTATCTAGGGGAATTTCAAAATACTTAATCTTTTAGTCTGTTTGTAAAAAATACCTTTCAAGAAAGAAGCAAATCTGAAAAGACTATATAATGTATGATTCTAACTACATGATATTCTGGAAAAGGCAAAACTATGGAGATAGTGAAAGGACTGGTGGCTGCCGGGGTCTTGGGGGAAGCTGAAATGAGTAGGCAAAGCATAGAGGATTTTGGGGCAGTGAAACTACTCTGTATGACATTATTATGGTAGATACATGTCATTATTATACATTTGTCTAAATGTACAACACCAAGAGTGAACCCTAATGTAAAGTATGGACTTCGGGTAATGGTGATGTGTCAACATAGGTTCATCAGTTGTAACATGTACCACTCTGGCTGTGTGTATGTGGAGGTGAGGGGTGTATGGGAAATCTCTGCACCTTCCACTCAATTTTGCTTTGAACCTAAAACTACTCTAAAAATTAAAGTCCTTTTAAAAAGGTCTATTGTAAAATTTATTTATTTATTTATTTATTTATGGCTACATTGGGTCTTAGTCGTGGCACGCAGTCTCTCTAGTTGCGGTGCTTGGACTCAGTTGCCCCGTGGCGTGTAGGATCTTAGTTCCCCGACCAGGGATTGAACCCACGTCTCTTGCATTGGAAGGTGGATTCTTAACCACTGGACCACCAGGGGAGTCCCTAGAATGTCTCTTTTTAAAATACATTTCAAATTTGTAGTTGGCTCCACATTTAGGGATAGTATCATTTGAGCAGCATCCACTTCTGACATTAAAACTTTAAGTTAAGGCATTTTCTCCAGAAGACCCCAGTTTATCACTACCATCACCACCATCATCATCATCGTCATTATCAACAGCACAAAGAACAAAGCTTTATTGAATAATTTTTCAATGTGCCTGGCACAATGCCAGGTACATTATCTCATTGACTACTCCCAATAACTCTAAGAAATTGGTTCTGTTATGACTCCCATTTTACAAATCAGGAAAAGTTTAGATATGGCAAATAGCTTGCCTAAGGCCACACAGCAAATAAATGTCAGAAGTAGGAATCCAACTGGGGACTAGCAGCCTGACTCACATTCTAAGCAGTCTCTTTGCATGCAAATTTGTTACACATTAATTTATTAACACCCATCAACATCTTATCAAGGATAACTCCCTGCCCTACCCTAAAAGAAGCAGACTCTTGAGAGAATTCTACCAGCTGATTACTTTTCTTTCTTTTTATTGCCTTATTTAAAAGGTGATATAAAAACTTAAGGAACATTTTGAAATACAATTCATCACCACAGTACCAAAGGTTATTTTCTAATTACCAAACTTTATCCATATAGTTATATATTTTGCCTAGTTGTATCATATAGTACACTTCCACTTACAATTATATCATAGTTCCTCATGTTTGTAAGTTGTTTTTATATTTTCATTTTAATGACTACAGTCACACCACAATTAACTAAAACATTTCTCTTGTTATTTTAATATTTGCCTAGAGTAGGTAAATATATCTATGCTTGCTGCTTTTTTTCACCACTTTTGTTGAATTATCTCCTTGGAATTTCCAGGGAGAGAAAATTACTACAAAGACAGGAATGTATTCTTGGTACTTGCTATGTGTTGTCATTTTGCCTCTGTAAGCAATCACATAAATTTATTATGTTGCTAGCACCATAAGATCATACTAATTTTTGTCACAACTTCATTAACATTGGATATTCTTATTTATATTTTTTATTACTGAATAAGCATAACATAGTACAATTTACCTTAATTTATTGGTCTTTGGTTACTAGTGAGGATGGACAATTTTCTCATGTTTTAATATACTATGTGTATTTACTTTTGTGTAAATTGCATAAGAAGTATATTTGAAGACAGGCAAAGAAGATTGGGGGTGAAGTTTGGCACATTAGACCTTAGGTGAGGGACCAACCATCAAAAGGCTTATCTGCAGGATGTGGGTTCCTGGGGCTGGAAAGAACAGTCAACTAAGTCAGGCATCACCTGCACAGCAGTTTGGTCTGGGATGGGCCCCAGTAAGCTATAGTGGTCAGCCATACTGAGCACATTTCTTCTCCCTTATGCTTTATTCTAGGAACCGGGTGGGTCTAGACAACAGGGCTATTTGGAGTCTCATCTGGCTAAAATAGATCTATCTTTTTAATGCAGGCATTGTGAGTGAACCATCTATCTTTTCATAATAACCATATCAGTCGTGCAGCCCTTGAAACCTTACAAAGAGCTTTCATACCTATTATCTCATTTGATCCTGACAGCAATCCTGTAAGGGATAGATATTATTACTTCCGTTTCACAGATTAGGAAGCTGTTATTATTGTCATAATGAATAGTCCAGGAGTGATCAGTAATTCAGAACAGTCCCTGATGGGTGGAGTCAGTCCTATTCCTGGGCAGAGAAAGTGCTGGAGAATGATCTTCCTGCCTCCACCCCTTCCCTCCCACTGTCATGCTGTTTCTGAAAGGGCTTCCAGCCTTTTGTCTTCTTGGCAGGATGGCTGTAGCCTTTTGTTGATGGAGGAAACATTGAAGGTCTTTGTGTGGAAACAATGGCTGTTTGTTTTAGGAGACAGTATTGTTATCTCAAAGGTGCACCTGGGACTGCCCCCACTCCCCCCCATAGGAGCGGCTCTGAGCCAAGACAAGGCTGGGTCTGGTCACCATGGAGCTGGGGAGGAGGGCAGAGACCCTTGGTCTTTGGTGACTTGTATCTACACACCAACTAACGTCAACTGGATGTTCTTTATCCGCTACTGGTTGTAAGGAAATGCCTGCCTCTGTTCACTGCTTTCTTGTAGAGAATTTTACGGTTCTGTCCATAGATTGGTGGAATCTTGCATTAACAGGAGAGGCTGAAGTAAGCTTGGAGATCAGGAAGAATATGTCTTTTTTAAAATTGAGATACAATTGACATGTAACACTGTATTAATTTTAGGTGTACAACATGATGATATGATATATTTACATATTGTGAAAGGATTACCACAATAAGTCTAGTTAACATTCATCACCACACATAGTTACAGTTATTTTTCTTGTAATGAGAACTTTTAAGATCTACTCTCTTAGCAACTTTTCAAATATAGAATACAGTATTATTAACTATAGTCACCAGTCCTGTACCCCAGGATTTACTGATCTTATAACTGGAAATTTTTATGTTTCGACCACCTTCACCTATTTTGCCCATCTCCTGCATCTGGTAACCACCAATCTGTTCTCTGTATCTATGAGTTTCGGGGGGGGGGGGCTTGTTTTTGTTTTGTTTTGGGTTTGGTTTTTTTTGGTGTTTGTTTGGTTTTCTTTGTTTTTTAAGATTCCACAAATAAGTGAGATCATACAATATCTCTCTCTCTTTCTTCACACACACACACACACACACACACACACACACACACACACATCACCTTCTCCTTATCCACTCATCCATCAGTGGACACTCAGGTGGTTTCCATGTCTTGGCTATTGTAAATAATACTGCAATAAACTTAGGGGTGCACATATCTTTTTGTGTGTGTGTGATAACAGATCAATTTTAATTCTAGCACCTGAAGCTATTCAAGGGTATGCTTTAAAAACTTCATGGAACTGTTGTACACATTCAATAAAATGACAACTGTGCAATACCACTTAGTATCTCAAAATCAGGAACATACTTTTGAATTGTTTAAACACAATCCACAGAATTAAAAACAAAATCAGAAGTTATCCACAGTTATACTAATTGTCAATTAAAAGTTTTACCACTTACTATTTGATATAACAGTCAATATCTAGTAGGGGATACCAGAAGTGATTTCAGATTCTCATCCCGTTGTACTCTATTGGGAAGGTTTCTTGAGTAGCTATGTGACTGGCCAAAGGTGGGTACAGCCAGGACCAGAACAGCATGTAAGGCTCTACCACAGTTTCTGTAGTTTTGACTTTTTTTCCTTTGTCAGCTAAAAGTGCACAGTGAGAATTAAATACATATCTTTACACATACACAAGGTATGCTGTGAAAGCATATTTGCTTACAAACATATAAAAATACGTGTTAACTGGTTTGATAAGAAAATAATGTATAAAAGTATATAGCAAAACATTAATCATCTCTGACCCTGGAAAGATCAATTCCATATTTTATATTGCAAACAAAAA
The DNA here is from genome assembly GCF_000442215.2 of Lipotes vexillifer. Taxonomy (NCBI): domain Eukaryota; kingdom Metazoa; phylum Chordata; class Mammalia; order Artiodactyla; family Lipotidae; genus Lipotes; species Lipotes vexillifer. The sequence goes on along the minus strand of NW_006798383.1, from coordinate 909,428 downwards.
CAGTTTTAGTTTTTTTGAATCCCTTATCCAGAAATACTTGAAAAGGAAGACAGACAGGAATTATTTATTTTTACTCTCAACCTGGCTGTGAAAACGGTTAAATTAAAAAATCAAGAACACTAAAATGACTAAGTCCAGAATGAGTCCAAATATTTGGCCACATAGAATATTATCTTTAGGAATAATAGTAAAGGCTTTACACACAGTTGTTTTTTTTTTTTTTTTGCGGTACGCGGGCCTCTCACTGTTGTGGCCTCTCCCATTGCGGAGCACAGGCTCCGGATGAGCAGGCTCAGCAGCCATGGCTCACGGGCCCAGCCGCTCCGCGGCATGTGGGATCTTCCCGAACCGGGGCACGAACCCATGTCCCCTGCATTGGCAGGCGGACTCCCAACCACTGCGCCACCAGGGAAGCCCTACACACAGTTTTTAACCTATAAATACAATAGGCATTTTGGTCACTGGAAAACAAAGGCTATAGCATCGGTAAAGGTCTGAGATGTCTCACTTTTGTGGATTCAATTCAGTGTATTTAAGGTTAACTAAAGTTGACATCAAAATTTTTAGAGATAGGCAAAAATTTACATTTTAAAAATAACTCCCTGTGTTTCTATTTAGAGTAACAGCAGGAAATATGATTCCAGAAGTTAAAAGTTATTTCACAACCTATGACTTCAGCCTGGCAAACAGCTTAGGTTCCAAAACGGATTCATCCCTATTAAAAGTAAGTCCTTAAAAAAAAGAATGTGTCTGTGTATATAGATATCCATTTTAAAGGAATCAGATAATCCTTGAAGCAGCCTTAGTGTTTCCTTTAAATCTGTCTTGAATGACCATTGGATTAGCTTCATGGAAAGGATTAACCAGCTTCTTGGTCTAAGGCTACCACGGTGATCATTTATCTAAGGCTAGAAAGGTACCAGTGTGATGTAAACTGTAAGGAGAGAGGGAGAAGATGAGGGCTTTTCCTGGAAATTGGTAGCTAAAATTCAAGGGATTCTTAGAAATGACACAGTGGCAGCCTTTCTTGTCTTTTTCTTTTGTTGGTTCTGGTGAAGGAGGACATTCCTGTTCTTGAAATTTCCTTATAACTCGGACAAGTTCATGGAAAGCTTGATCTATATTCATCCTAATTTTTGCTGACGCCTCCATGTATGATACCTTAAGCTACGGTGCTAACTGCTGTCCTTCCTCCTGCATTACCTGTCTCTGATGATCCAGATCTGCTTTATTACCAATTAAAATAATTGGAAACTCATCACGATCCTTTACTCTGAGAATCTGTCTTTGAAACTTATAGATTTCGTCAAAACTGCCTCTGTGACTGAAAAGACCAACAGGAAACCCTCGCCAGTTCTCACATACTGTTCTTTCATAGCTGCAAACTCCTCTTGTCCCGCTGTATCCAGAATATCTAGCCGGGCTGCCCGGTCACCCATCCCACTCTGCTTTGGGTAGGAATTCTCGACGGTTGGATCATAATCCATTACAAAATAGGACTGGATGAACTGGATGGTGAGCGCCGACTTGCCCCCGCCGCCCCTGCCGACCACCACTAGCCGGTACGTCTCTTGGCCGGAGCCATCCCGCCAGCCGGCGGTGGCCATGGGGACGCCGCCCGCCCTCGGCCCGGCTCCGGGGACCTGTGCGGCCGGCGGGCTGTGGGCGAGCGGCAGGGCGGGGGTCCCGGGGGCCGGAAGCTGCTGGAGGGCCGGTCTGGGCGGCAGCGCGGCGCCCGGGCTGACCGGGTCCCGACCGAGACGCGGAGAAGCGAGGTGACCGCAGCGGCGAGGGGCTGCAGCGGCCGGGGGGCCTCACTCCTGCGCACGTCTTCGCAGTGCCTGCCAAACGCAGCCTCCAGCGCGGCTACAAATGGCTCTCTCGGCAGATATCTTTTTGAGATAGTGATTTCATTTCCTTTGAATAAATACCTAGGAGTAGAATTACTGGATCATATGGTAGTCCTATTTTTAATTTTTTGAGAAACCGTCATAGAAGATGTCTTTCTTGACTGAGCGTACCTAGAATTAGCAAAGAAAGTAACAGAAAGATATTGGACGTTCAGGAAATATCTGTGGATGAGCCCCTAACCCCCATGTGGCTGTAATGACGGCAGAAGATAATTGGTCACATAGTATCATAACATTAGTGAAGGCACAGTGGTGATGAAGACAGCATGGGACCTGGAATAAGATGGCTTGCTTCAAATGATGGTACAACCAGTTACTAAACATGTGCCTTTGACAAGATGTAGGTCAAGATACTTAAATCTCTGGAGGCCTTGATTTCCTTGTATTTCCTTTCTTTTCTTTTTTTTTTTGCGCGCCTTGTGGGATCTTAGTTCCCTGACCAGGGATCGAACCCGTGACCCCTGCAGTGGAAGCATGGAGTCTTAACCACTGGACCGCCAGGGAAGTCCCCCTTTTTAAAAAAAATGTTATTGGGGTGTAGTTAATTTGCAATGTTGTGTTATCCTTGTATTTCGAATGAGGATAATGTCTGCCTTTGTGAGACTGGCGGAAAACAAATAAGGTACTTAGTACAATGCCTGGCATATAGTGGGCTTGCAATAAATATCAGTTGTCATTCCACATCATTTCCATAAATTTGGAAAATATTGAATTGTAAAGTTTAACACACTGGAAGCCCAAGGTCTGTTTGAAAACACCAGGATAATGCTTAGCAAGGATAAGAAAGATTAGCCCTCTAGAAAGGGTTGCCAAGGATTAAGAATGGCCATGGGATGATGATTTCATGCCTCAGCACACTCAGTTACCCTTGGCCTATCCAGACCCAGAGAATTACAAAGTCCTTCTAGTACTAGGGTGAGGTGATCTGAGTTCAACTTAAATGATAGGGATTTAGGCCCTACCAGCAGGCTTTGACCTGTATTTGCTATAGCAGAATTCCCTGGTGTCCCAGAATTTCCAGGGCATGGATCACTATTACAAGACCAGTGGGCCTGGACATATCCTGTTGTCCAATGCTGAGTGACAACTTGTCGTTTAGTTTCCGCCATGTGGGACTGTCATTAGTCTCTAGAAGTACAGTAGTACATTTAAGTGCTAGATCTTAGGATCAGGGAAAGGATTTTTAAGAACTATGCTTCAGTCAAGCACAGAAGTGCAGGCAGCACTAGCTGATGAAATCTGGGGCACCACCAGTGTAAGTGGCCCGAGAAAGGACACATAGCACGTATTCATAAGGCATGAGTCTGAGTGCTGACTCTGCCTCTCGCCAGCTGAATGACCCTGAGCTAATCATATAAACTCTGAACTTCATGATTCATAGGAAACCGCTCATGGGTAAGGTGGAACAATCAGGCCATGGCTGACCGGCTATAGCAAGATATTGCATGGAAAAGCTCTTTGAAAACTATGCAATGTGGTACACAGGTAAGGGATTTTAATAATATTGATAATGATCTCTTTACACTATGGAGTGGTGGCAGCAGGAAGTCTAGGGTTTTAAGTTCAGGCAGATTCTCAGGTCTGGGTGGTGGTGCTAGTCACAGAAATGAGGCATACGGCAGTGGTTCTCAAAGGTGAGCAGATTATTTCACAGCATGAAGGAAAAGGACAGTTGAGACAATGAGAGCTTGGGTATTCATACATTCAAACATTTATGAAGTCCTACTATGTGCCAGGCCCTAGGCCAACTGTTAAAGGGTTTGAAATAGAGAGACTCATCCTCTGCCTTCAAGGAGCAAAAGAGGTGGACATGTAAACCAACAGTGACATGCGGTGTGATGAATGTAATAGTGAAGGAGTGCTCTGGACCATGGCAAGATGTGAGGGGCAAAATGGTCAGAGAGACCTGGGAACTGTTGCAGGTCCCAGAGGCAGGCAACCATTCACATCCGAGGAGGCCCAGAGTCAATGCCAGGGAAGCCTATAGTCATTGCCATTTGCTTGCTTGTTTGTTTTAACATCTCTGGCTTTCAGCCTGGAGGAGGCAGGGGTTGAAGGAGGCAGCAAGAGCCAGCTAAGACCTCAGACTATGGAAATGCAAGAGCTTTGCTGAGTCTGGAAGGGCAAGTATGAGAGGAAAATGTAATTTTAACTAATGCATAGTCCTTGTTTTAAAAAGTCCAATAGGGCCACTGTTATTAACCACTATTAATAGTTTGGTGTATATAATTTCAGCCATTTTCTAGGCACATGTAGATATACATAAATTTAGATAAGAGGCTTTGGTTGGTTTATACTAGACGGCGGTCTGTGTAAACAGAGATGAAATGTCCACCAAAGGTGGGAAGTGTAGGAGGCTTTCCCAAGGTGTTGATGGCTGATGGCAATAATCTCAGTATAGGAGGATCTCTTGATGTACTTTGTAGAAACTAACTCACTCTTCAAAATATCTGCCAGGAACTTCCAGCTTTCAGTGAAGGCAGGAATCAGGGGCAGTGCTTCTTGCTGGGTACTTCTGTATCCTGGCCTGACTCTCCCAGCATCTCCTTTCTTCTCTCTCGTCTCTTTCCCCAGCTCTGGTCCACTTTGTTTTCTTCTCACCTACCTCTGCCCACAGTATTTGACTCTTCTTTCCTTCTGACTTTTTTCTCTGGTCCACTGTCCATAGTCCTCCTGTCCCTGACACAGCTTCTTGAGATTTCTTTGAAAGGCTTTTTCTGATGGGAACTCCAGGGAAACATTGTTCACTTTTGGTTCTTGAGCCCCAGGGAAGGTGTGTTTTGTTTTGTTTTTTTAACTGAAGTTGATTTACAATGTTGTGTTAATTTCTGCTGTACAGCAAAGTATTTCAGTCATGCATATATATATATATATATATATATATATATATATACATTCTATTTAAAATTCTTTTTCATTATGGTTTATCATAGGATACTGAATATAGTTGTCTGTGCTATACAGTAGGACCTTGTTGTTTATCCATTCCATATATAACAGCTTACATCTGCTAACCCCAATCTCCCACTCCATCCTTACCAAACCCCCGCCCCCTTGGCAACCACCAGTCTGTTCTCTACGTCTGTGAGTCTGTTTCTGTTTCCTAGATAGGTTCATTTGTGTCATATTTTAGATTCCACATATAAGTGATATCATATGGTATTTGTCTTTCTCTTTCTGACTTACTTCACTTAGCGATAATCTCTAGGTCCATCCATATTGCTGCAAATGGCATTATTTCATTCTTTTGTACAGCTGAGTAATATTCTATTGTATATGTATACCACATCTTCTTTATCCATTCATCTGTTGGTGAATGTTGAGGTTGCTTCCATGTCTTGGCTATTATGAATAATGCTTCTGTGAACATAGGGGTGCATGTATCTTTTTGGATTAGAGTTTTGTCTGGATATATGCCCAGGAGTGGGACTGCTGTATCATAGGACAATTCTATTTTTAGTTTTTTGAGGAACCTCCATACTGTTTCCATAGTGGTTGTGATCTCGGCTAGGCAGCAATGAGTGGTGCTGTGAAGTGAGATCTTAATTCCCTGCCCAGGAATTGAACCTGGTTAGCCTGGATGAAAACTAGGAATCCTATTAGCCACCACACCCCCTGGCTCTTGCCCCCAGTGAAAAATGCATTTCTCACAGAGGCAAACCTGTAAAAACAGGTACAAAGTTTATTATTAGAGACATAGCACAACAACAAGTGGGAGAGTGCACAGAGAAACAGTTTGTTTAGTTAAGATAGAAGCAAGGCAGAGATGCACACCTGGAGAGAAAGGGTGGGGCATCCTCCCTAATAAGGAGGAGTGCAGTAAAGAGGCGATTAAGTCATTTATATAGGTCAGTTCTTCTGGGTCTTTCTTTACCTTTGGCCAATTATCTGGTTGCTTTTTCCACACCTGACCTGCCTTAGGAGCCTCCCCAACATGCGTGCGCAACTTTCTTCCAAGATGGATTACAGCCCAGAGGCCTATGGTATGGCCTTAGCATCACATATTACGGGGTGGTGCCCCCTCCATTTTGACCCCCAAGGAGCCTTTCTGCGCATGTGCAATGTTTCCCTTGCCCCAGGGATGGGAAATGTATGACCTGTTGATCTTTTAACAGGGTGTAGTCCCACTCTGTCCCTGCCATAAAAATGTCCAATGTCTGGTTATTTACCTTATTTCTGTTGCTGGTTTTTATGAGGTGCAGATCTCAAAATATAGACAGGAGACCAGTCATAAATATGTAGTCCTGGGGCCCATTTGTCTCTTGCTTCAGGAAATGTAAACAGGGAGCTAGTAATGAATGTCTGGCCTGGAGCCCATCTTCTTCTTACCTCAGGAAGTGTGAACAGGAGAGCAGTAGTAAATGTCTAGCCTGGAGCCCATCTATCTCCTGCCTCAGTTGTACCAACTTACATAGGAAAAGTTTGATAATGTGTTTCAAGGAGTTCACGCCCTTCAAAGTGATAATGACATGGTCTCTATTTAAATGATTTAAAAATCAATCCATATATTAATTACTTAAATATGTCTTCCCTTTCTATAGAACAATTTGAGAGACTCCTTTTGTGTACTGAGTGAGCATACCCTGTAGTAAAGGAGGTGATGCATTTATCTGCCGTGTCTGAAGCTGTCTTCATACATTTTTCCTGGACTGCTTTAATTTTGCAATATCACATGAGCCAATCAATGATGGGCTACCCTTAACAGACCCTGTAACTCCAGAGAAAATCAATTCTTGGCATTGGATGAACATATGGTTTGGTCATGGTATTGATTATCCTACAGTCTTCACGGAATCATTGATGCATGCAGCTTGGATTGCAAAATTACAGGTGAAGTCCATGGCTTCTCTGTAGTGAAATCACTCATTACCAATTCTACTACCTTAGTCACCTTTCTGTAATCTTTTATAAGGATAGTGCATGAAACGGTGGCATCATAATTGGGGTAACCCCTATATATGTGGTTTGGGTATGTCTTGCCTGGTTTCCCAGCTTTCCTGGGTCCACATTTTCAAGGACTCTAGCCATGGCACCCTTTAACATCAAGGGCTCTTCTCTTAATGCTTCCTCAGTTTTAGTATTAAATATCTCTTTGGTGTAGGTAGATATAGGCAGCAAAGTCTTTTTTTAAAAATTAATTTAATTTATTTATTTTTGGCTGGGTGGGGTCTTCGTTGCTGCACGTGGGCTTTCTCTAGCTGTGGCAAGCGGGGGCTACTCTTTGTTGCAGTGCACGTGCTCCTCATTGCAGTGGCTTCTCTTGTTGCAGGGCATGGGCTCTAGGCTCGTGGGCCTCAGTGGTTGTGGTACGTGGGATCAGTGGTTGTGGCTCATGGGCTCTAGAGCACGGGCTCAGTAGTTGTGGCGCACGGGCTTAGTTGCTCTGCGGCATGTGGGATCTTCCCGGACCAGGGATCGAACCTGTGTCCCCTGCACTGGCAGGCGGATTCTTAACCACTGCGCCACCAGGGAAGTCCTAGGCAGCAAAGTCTTTAAACCTCAGGTTTATAGTACTCTCCATGGCCTTGGCTTTTTTCAAGATGATCAGTCTCTGGGAGATCTCAGGCAAAATCTTTCAAGGAAACACAGATAAGAACAAGCACAGTCTTAACTCTGTAACCTTCTAGGAGGATATGTGTAGAACCACTTCTGACTCATCAGCCAGTAAAAAAACCCATCCTGAGGCAGGTCTCTTATGTTATACCCCAGTTGGCATCTTCTCTTGAAACAGTGTGCCCTTCCTCTTAAAGACCAAAGCTATATATGTCTTATATATCTCTCCTGATATTGCTGAAGTTCATTCTATGTCTTGAGGTTTTTGGACAAGAGCTATGCTATTTGGGGGGACAGTATTTTTCTTTCCAGGATAGCCCTGAAGAAGACCATCCATCTTCCTCAGGGCCTTTGACCTCCTGGTTTAACTGCTGTGTTAATAAACTTTTCAAGTGGTTCTGAAACCATGTAACAGTTTACAATCCATCAGCTAAGGTTATATTAAATCTATAAGAATCAATTGCTTTTGCTCGCTCTTGCATCTGCACTAAGAAATTGAACAGAACAGAGAAATTCCAGCAGCTAATCACAAGTGTATTCTTGTGGCCTATTCCCTAGTCCCATCTCCAATCATGTAGGTATCTTATTTTAGTATTTCATCCCCTGAGATGATCTGTTATGAAATTGATTCAGCTTGGACACATATTTATAGGTCTTTCTTACCCCTGTCATAAGATCTCAGAGCTATCAGAAATTTTAGGGGGATCACTAGTCAGTTCTTAGATTTGTTTTCCACTTCTCAGAATGATCATCTTCAGCCTGATTGGATTCCTTCAAAAGCGACTCATAACCCTTTGGCTGTGAATCTGATTTCCTAAGAAGAAATGAGCCATGTGTAGTCATAGGTTCTCTAGAACTTTAATTCTCTCAGCGTAAGTCCTGAAAGGCTTGATAATGCTTAGTTACCAAGGCAGCGGTGAGTGATATAGTTCTCTCAGCTGTATTCTCTTAGATACACTGACGTGAAATCCTTCAGTGAACGCTCTGAGGACTTAACCCTTCCCTCATTTCCAGGTCCCAACTTTCTTCTGCCTACTCTCCATCTTAAGAACCATAAGGTATTTATTTGGAATCCAACTTTGGATGATCCAATAGCATTAATCAGAATGTGTCGGTGGAATGGCAAGCAAAGAAGAGAGTGAAGGGAGGAATTGCCCAAGAAGAATAACAAAATAATTTCTTTTTTTAAAAAACGTTTTCATTTTGTATTTTTTTGTTTATTTATTTATTTTTTATTTATTTATTTTGGCTGCACTGGGTCTTAGTTGCGGGATCTTCATTGCAGCATGCATGCAGGTTCTAGTTCTCTGATCAGGGATCAAACCCGGCCCCCCTGCATCAGGAGCGCGGAGTCTTACCCACTGGACCACCAGGGAAGTCCTGACAACAAAAGAATTTCTTAATAGGGGACATCGTACTAAGAAAAGGAAAAATGTTCTGTGTATCCAGTAAGTGGTTTTAACCAAGAGGTCTGAGATTAGACTTGGCTTTTCTTAGGATAGGAATTTTGTGCTAACAGCTTGTTGACTTCAACTCTTTTTCCCTCTATGCTTATCCTAATTTTCTTAGAAAAGTTCCTTTTGCAAAGTGCCCTTCTGATATGGATGTATTCATATGAATTGCTTCAGTTGGGATGTTGGTTTAGCTGCAATAACAGTGGCTTAAATAAGATAGACGGTTGTTTCTCTGTCATGTAACAATCTGAGGTATAAGAAGCCCTGGACTAATGTGGGGCTCCACTATCATGTGGGGCCCAGGCTCATTCTACCTTATTGCTTTGCCATCCTCAACATATGGCATCTGTCTCATGTTCCAGCTCCTGCTCTTATGTCCATGCTCTAGCCAACAGGAAGTAGGAAAATAGAAAGGGAAAGCATTTTCCTTCCTTTTAAGGACATAAGTCAGCGACGTACATGGGAACATGTCACTCCACTTGTATTCCATTGGCCAAAATTTATTAAAATGGTCACTATACCTAGCTGCAAGGGAAGTTGGATAATGTGATGTTTAGTTGGGCAGCCATGTGCCCCTAGATAAAATTATATTATTATGCAAGAAGGAGAGGAAAGCTATTGGGGAATAACTAGCAGTTTGTGCCAGGTAGCGGAAGAGTAAATCGTGCCCATAGTTTGGCATGGGAGCAGTAACAGCTAATGGAACCTGGAGAAATCAAGGAACTTATAACCTCCCTGACATAAATCATAATGGAAGCTGATGAGATATGGTTCTTTTCCATCAGGAGTGACTATTAAAGTGTTTAGCTAAGCTATTGTGAAACTAACATCAGAGGCTGTTGGGGAGGCATTAAGAAGGGTGAGTTTCAGGGCATTGTATTTTATTTCACAAGATAGTAGACTCACCCTGTAGGGATAATCATAGACCTTATTTTCCTCCAAATTATTTACATGACCAAAGCCAAACAGGATCCAGTGTCCTAATAAATAGGTAAAGATATTTCAGAGAGCTTCTCAGCAAGCTCTCTGATAAGAGAGGCTCAGGAAAAGACCATCAGAGGAGCTGCTGGTTAAATATATAGAATTGGTAAAGCCCAAGGAACTTCCAACTCTTCAACAGTTGGAGGACTGTTATCACAGTGGAAGTTCTATCCACATAATGACTGCCAGGGCTGGGATTGGGGTGAAAGAGACCTCCATTTTTCTAGAGAAGCATCCTCAATGCTTTTCCTCAGAGCTAGGCAGTTAGCAGTTGGCTTTTGCGTGTCAAACACTTGAAGGCACAGAGTTTCCAACAGAGGAGTAGTGTAGACACATAAAGGAATTATACACTTGCTGGCAGAAGCACCCCAGCTCTTCAAGGTTCTTTGTCAATTAGTTGAGAGAAGGGATCTCGTTCCTGCTCAGAAAGAGTGCTGTTAGAAAAGGATGGCTATGTTCCCTTAAATAGTAATTAGGGACAGGGAAGGAGCTCAGTAGCATGATGATAACTTGTATGGCAATCACCCGGGAAAGGAGAGGCACAAAGCAACTGCTGACTTCTTATTGCTCTGATCTGGGAAGGTCTTCCAGCACTTCAAAAAAGAGGACAAGAATATTTGGTCTCTACTATAAATATTGGAATGGATAAAATCAAATTATTATTCAAGCTCACGATGATGATGATTAATAATAATTATTACAGTCACACTTATTTAATTACAATATACTTATGCCCCACCTATGTCCAAAAGGAATCTGAGCCACTTACATTAAAAAGCACAGATACAGGGACCCAGTGGTTAAGACTCCTCGCTCCCAATGCAGGGCCTTGTCAGGGAACTAGATCCCTCATGCCATGACTGAAAATAAAAAAAGATCCCGCATGCCGCAACTAAGACCCAGAGCAGCCAAATAAATAAATAGATGTTTTTAAAACACAGATACAATAAAATATAACCCTTTAGAATTGTAATAAAAAGACTTAACAAAAGACTGGGAAGAGATAGGGGAGGAAGATACCTTAAGATAAACAAATGCACTGCAAGTGAGAACAAAGCCTGAGGTTCCTGGAAACCAAAGTAAAGAAGAAAACACAAATAGATTGAGTAGTTCTCATTGTGAGTAAGAAAGAGCACACCAGTTAATAAGAAGATGCTAACTCTGGGAAGAATTGGCTTTGTTGGATTTTATGTAAGAAACATGGAATATCTTAATGGATAAAAGCAATGTTAAAGATTGGAGCAACTTTTCTTTTGACTGTGTTTTATATCTGCCTCCCTTAAAACCTGTATAATATCCTTACTCTATAAAGGCAATTTTTAGGAGTAGGGATATATATTTACATACGTATATATATTTATGTATCTCTATACATACATATATGTGTGCATATATGTACATTATAGATATTTGTAAACACACATATATATGTTTGTGTGTATAAATGTCATGATATTCTAGAAACCTGACTTTACCCAAAAAGATAGTTCAGAAAGCTTTAGAAATGAATGGTAGGCATGTTCCTAGAATATCATCCTTAGTTGACCTAGTCAGCAAACTCTCTTCAATATAGGGTAATAATGTATTTTAATTAATGTAGACTTTGTCACAGATATGCTAAAGTCATCCACAGCCCTCTAGAGACATTCAGACAGTAGCAGATGCTTTTCTAGCTCCATTTTCCTCAGAAGTAATGCAATCTTTTTGAAAATGTCGTGGTCTTCCTATAAGTAAGGAATATGTCACAAAATAAAATCCAGTGAAAACAGGCTTAAACCTGAATGGAATTTTTTGTCTAGGTAATGAAAGTCCAAAGGAGGACAGGGTTCAGGGCTGATCACTCCAGTGGCTTAAGGACATCATCAAAGACTCACCTGTTTCTGTTATTCAGTTCTGTCAGCTGCACAATCAGTTTCATGCTAAAATTAATTTATTATTATTTTTTTGGCTGCGTTGGGTCTTCGTTGCTGTGCGCAGGCTTTCTCTAGTTGCAGTGAGCGGTGTGTGGGCTTCTCATTGCAGTGGCTTCTCTTGTTGCAGAGCACGGGCTCTAGGTGCACAGGCTTCAGTAGTTGTGGCATGCGGGCTCAGTAGTTGTGGCGCATGGGCTTAGCTGCTCCGTGGCATGTGGGATCTTTGCTCCGCGGCATGTGGGATCTTCCTGGACCAGGGATCGAATCCGTGTCCCCTGCATTGGCAGACGGATTCTTAACCACGGAGCCACCAGGGAAGTCCCTGAAGCTTCTTTTAAGATGCTGATCTTTTGAGTTTTTACCAACTGCTTTCATAATTTGCCTCCTGACTGAGATATTGAACTCTTCAAATAGTTTTCTTATAAGGACACCTTATAAACGTGCACAATCCTAACCATTTGGATTGACCTTTGGAAGGAGAGTCAGGTCCCTAATCAGAAGGATTTTGAGTAGTGGAGTGATATGTTAGTATAATGTAGAGCAGTGGCTAAATTCAGGGTCTTTGGAGAGAATCAGACCTGAGTTTGAATTCAAGTCTACCTGCTTGCTATCTGATCTTTAGACAAATTATTTAATAACATTTTGGATTTCAGTTATCTGCATAAAATACAGATAGTTCCTACTTTATGAGGTTTTTTTTCAGGATTATGGGAGAAAATGTATTCAAAGCCTGGTGAATAATAAGTGTCAGTAGTGGTGATTATCGTTATTATTCAGCAACTGTGAATTTGACCTGAAGCCAAGGGTAAAAGGCATGATATAATGTATAGGAGAATTTAGTTTCTGTCCAAGAGAAAAAACATCAGATTCCCTGTAGTGGATGTGGCCACCTGGTCTCTGAATCCCTTTCACAGCATTCTCATGCAGTCATTGTCCAGCGTCTGAAAGTTTCCTGGAATGAGGCCCTCACTACACCTAAAAGGTGTTAAAGTGCTGACATACTGACATTTGATATACTGATACAAATTCTGATTCCTCCCTGTTCCTGTCCTTTCTCTGGCCTAGTGTTACCTTTTGAAGCACACAGAGCAATTCCACTCCTTCACTGGATCTTAAAGGAAGGATCCAGGAAGGCCAGCCACTGCCCATTGCAGGAACCCCTTCCACATGATCCTCAGCAGATGGTCCTTTGCTGACACTCTCAGGGGCAAAATGGATGTTTGTGAAGTGTGGTCCTTTTCTTAATAGGAAGCACTAATGGTTAGGAATCTCTGCCTTTTATGAAACTTAAGTTTTCCCTCCTGTAACTTCTACCTTTTGGATATAGTGCTGTCCTTAAAGCAGAACAGAATTAGTTTACTATGGAGGCAAACAGATTTGCATTTGAATCCTGGCTCCCTTAGTTGTTTACCTTGGGAAAGTGACTTCAGCCATCTGAGACTGGGAAATAATAGCACCTAATACATAGGGTTGTTGTAGGATTAAATGAAATAAGCATGTCAAGCACTTAACATGGGGCATATATTAGGTGTTCTGAGTATCAGTGGGCATTTGACTAGGTGAAACCATTTTTCTCAGAATACATAGTCTTTACTGTCTTGGATAATAATCAGTGATGTTATGCCTTCGTAAAGGGTTGACAATCTGTTCAGAGCAATACTGATTTTGAGTGGTAACTTTGGAGAATTGGAGAGGAGGAAAAAATATAGCCGTGACTACCACCTAGTGGCCATGTAGAGGTATAACAATTTAATCAGCAATGTCTTAAGGAAAAGTTCAGCTCACTGACCATCAGTTCTAACTGCGGCGGACCCTCAGCAGACAGAAGTTTGATTTCCAACCCATTTTCCAGATCCAGAAGAGTTGAGTCTGAGTCCTACAGATACTAAGGATGGGAATCACAGATATTATTTAGAGAGAAGTCAAGTCATTTCTTGGAATTAATAGAGTGGAATGCGGAAATGTGAAATAATAATTCTTTCTTTTTGCTGATTTCCTCCTGGAAACGTATGATGTTGCTTGTGCCTAATCTGGGACCACTCACCGGCCTCTCTTTCCCCCAAGACTGTGGATGAACTTCAGTCCACACCAAAGCATTCCCTTTCCAGAAAGGGAATAAAATATGTTCCAAGATTTGAAAATAAAATTCTTAAAGGGAATTGCTCACAAGAGGCTGACAAATCCTACTTTAAATTTAATTTTTTGATTTAAAGTTTAATTAGTGAACTGAAAAGTTACAAGAGTAATACAAAGAGTTCTTACATATATTTCACCCAGATCTCCCAAATATGAATATTTTACCATGCTTGCTTTTCCTTTATCATTCTCTCTCTCTGCCCGCCTCTTTCTGTTGACACATATACACACACAACTGTTTGAGGGTAAACTGCAGACATAATGTCCTGTTATTCCTAAATACTTTAATATGTATTTTGTAAAAACAAGGAAATGATCAAAGTCAGGAAATTATCGATGATCCAGTACTATCATCTAATGAACAGACCTTATTACAGTTTCACCAATTATTCCACTAATAGCCTTTAAAGCAAAAGAAAAAAATTATGGTCCAGGATATAATCCTAACTAGATGTACATATTGCATGTAGTTTTCGTGGTTCTTTAGTACTTTAGGACAATTTCTTTGTTTTTCATGACCTGGCTAAAAAACTGAGTAACAATTCAAAATATTGACAAATTATAAAAAGTTTTATAGAATTATAGAAATTTTAAAGAAAAGACAAGAATCCATGAGTTCATACTGATATACATACATGAATAAATTAATGAGGAAGAAGGAAAAGCTCTCCCTGAAGAGAATGCCAACTAATAAATGCAGAAGGAATGATGGAATGAGAAAATCACAGCTTGACAACCTTAATAGTAATAATTAGGCAAAAGTTGTCAAAGGATGCTAAAACTAGTAAGTGAAAGATTGATGAATAACAGGATATTTGCATAGTTTCCAAGTATTTCCCCACAAAATACGTATTCATTACAAAGAGAAAAATAATAATTGTATATTGAAGAAAGCTGGATGATGCCACCTTAACAAGGGATCAAAGGGATCACCAGTAATAATACAATTAGACAATTTGTGCCTCCTGATGTCATGCACTGAAAAGGACACAGTCTACTTCTTTGATATTCCTTGCCAAAAATGTATAATCTGAATTTAAACACAAGGAAATATCAAACAAATCTAAATTGAGGGACAGTCTATGAAGTAAATGGCTTATACTCTTCAAATTGTGCCTTTTAAACAGAAAACTTATAACGTCCCTTGACAGCCCTACTTCAGACTGGATGTGTGTATTAGGGTGGTCAAGGGAGATCTAGTTCTTCAGGGCAAAGGCCAGGTTTTATTTTGATCTGGGGATGCTCTGAGTCCCTCTCTCAGGAGACAACTGTGACCATCAGGATGCACCAGGGCCAGAGGTGCCATGCCTACCTTCTACTCCCAAGACTGCAGAGTTGCTGACTCCAAGGTCCAGGATACCACATCTCCATTGTACGATATTTGACTAGAGGCGCCTTGGCGTACTCTAGAATTTGGAGGCATTTTCCCAAGGGCATTAATAGAGGGCAAATAAAAGGAAGCACTACCTGATGCAGAAGGTAGACATTTCCTGGCTCTGGGGAGTAAGAACTAGGAAGTTAAGCTGGTTCCGGAAGAGGAAAGTGAATATTCAGAATGACGATGTCAAGAGATAATTACTGAGTGGAGTTCAGTCTTTCTGAGGTGAGTTGGGAAGAGAGAAAGAGAGCTTATAACCACAACTCTTCCCTAATGTATTCCCTGGCTTCCCCAATGCAACCGCCAGCCTCCTTAGCCAACTCTAGGGGATAGGTCCCATCCGGGTGGCATCTTTGGCTTCAGGGCAGAGGCTTTCCTGTCCCCTCTGGATAATGGAGAAGGGAACAGTGTTCAAGATACAGCCTCTTGGGTTGGTTTCTAGTGACCTATGGAATAACAAGCTCCAGCGCCTATTATTACACCAAAGTGAGGTCTGAGCTCTTCTTACATACCCCATCAGACACTGGAGTCTCCTTCCAGGCCATCAGAAGCATGGCAGACTTCTGGGATGTGAGTATGAGATCTCCTCTATCCCTCCCCTCTTATTCTCAATGGCCTAAAGCCTGAGGCCACAGGCCAGGGTTCAGGGATGTCAGTGGACAGTGGATAAGGCCATATCCAGAGACCAGGTCATTCCAGAATCAGGCTGAGTCAAAGGGTCAGGCATGAATTAAAGGGTCAGACTAGACAGAGTTCAGGTAGTAATAGGTTAGAAATCAGGATGATAATCAGAGATTTAAGTCAGTACTTAAACTAGTATTGAGAATCAGAGGTAAGGCAGAATTTCAAAATGTATTTTAAATAAAGAATAAGGCCACATCAGGCTAAGATCTGGCCAAGGTTCATGGGTCAGCTGAAGAGTCCAACAGAAGCATACTGGAGACAAGGTGGAGGGGTCAGGGAGTGTGGGAAAAGGTCATTCTAAGGGTAAGGGTCAGGATGAGGCTGGGTCAGGTTCAACCCAGTTCGTGGTCTAGTTTTCCCAGGGCCCACTACTGGACAGTTTGTATTGGACCACATGGTACAACAACCAGAGCCTGGGCCGCGGCTCCCACTCCTTCATCTACTATGAGAACCTGCTGCTGGGGGCTCTGAGGCTGTGGCAGCTGAGGGTCTGCAATGACTCCGGAGTGGTGCACGAGGACTTCCACGAGGACTTTCTGAGCTGCTACGACGTCTACTCCCCAGACAAAGAAGAACAACTCCCCTTTGGGGTCCTCAATGGCATGGCGTGAGTGAGTCCCCCCACCGGTGTCACAGGGCTTGCCCCTCTGAGCCTGACACCATCCCAGGTTTGGGAACCACTTCCATTGATTCTTAAGGAGCCTTGGGGGTACTTGGGGGAGCTGGGGGGCATCTCTCTGAGACCCATCTGTGACTGTTTGGAGACCTTGGTCTGGGGTCACTGAGGAACAGAGAGGGTATGTTAGCAGACAGAGCCATAGCCTCTGAACTTGTTTCCACACACAGGTCACAGTCACAGTTGCCCTACTCTGGAGGCAGTCCTGCCAGAGAAAGCATCCTTTCTTGCCCAGAATTCCCTCAGGGGTATGGAGAATGGATGAAACATTGATGCTGCCACACGAGTCATGCTTGGAAGAGTCTGACCCTTGGAACTAATAGTGGAAGGCAGCAAGGGGCCAAGGATGGATGAGGAATTAGGGAAGAAAGGGGAGATGTGTGGATAGGACAGGAAAGAAGGGGAAGGAAGTAAGGGTCCAGGGAGGAAACTTTGTGGACAGAACAGAAAATCATAGGGTTAAGTAGACGGGTGCAAAACTACAAGAGCAGAAGGGGTCTTTTCTGGCTTATGTGGGCCGGGTGCTTCCCTTATGGGGACTACTCAGGCTGGAGTCAAAAGTGGGCTTGGGTTTGTCATCTGTAGGCTTGGTGACAACGTGAAAATCAGGAGATTTACATTTGAGTTTCAGTTCTGCCACTAACTAGTTGGATTATCTCAGATATCTGAGTCTTAGTTTCCTCATTTGTAAAATGTAGATAATATTTACCCTCCCCTCCTCAAATAGTTATATTAAACATGGTAATATATGTGAAATATATATATATATATATATGAAACTGTAAAGCCAAGACAATTATAAAGTATTGCCGTTGCCTTGGGAGACCAGCTTCTGGGGCTGGTTCAGGCCTCTCTGCTTAGATGGCTTCTTCTGTGACAGATAGACCTACCACTCGCAGGATGAGCTGGGGGGGCTCCTCTCACTGGGGCCAGCTCACAAGCTACAGCGGAGGTGGCTACCACCTGGACCTTCCAGGATCTCGACAGGCCAGTGCAGAGGCACTCAGGGACCTTCAGGAGGGCCTGTGGCTGGACAGGGGCAGTCGGGTGGTCTTCATTCACTTCTCAGTCTACAATGCCAACATTAATCTCTTCTGTGTTCTGAGGTGGGTTCCCTTTCCCTGCCTTCCCTCCATCCATGGCTCCTGATTCCCTTCTCCTCTGCTGGAGACCCTTCCCTAAACTTGTACCCTATGGTGGGGGTGGGGAGGGGAGGGGATGGGTAGAACTGTTCCAGCCCAGGCCCTACCAGACATCTCCCCCTCCTCCCACGGACTGGTGGTGGAGTTTCCAGCTATAGGAGGTGCCATCCCATCCTGGCAAATCCGCACAGTTAAGCTGATCCGCTGTGTCAGCAACTGGGACTTCTTTATCATTGGCTGTGAGATCATCTTCTGCATCTTCATCTTCTACTACGTAGTGGAGGAGAGCCTGGAGCTCCACATCCACCGGCTTCATTATCTCAGTAGCATCTGGAACATTCTGGACCTGGTGGTCATCTTGGTGAGGGACAGATATCTTAGACTTGGGACATATGGGGTGGTGGAAGGGATCTACCCTGATAGGGGCTCCAAGTTCTTCCTTTTGGAGTCCCAAGTCCTCCTTGTGACTTCTGGTCAAATCACTGAGTAACAGCTCCCTAAACCAAAGGCTGATGTTCCCCTGGCTCAGCCCTGGAAAAATCCTGTCTCTATATCCCCTCTCCCTCTGGCTTATATCCAGGCCCTGCTCTTTTATTTTTGTACTTGATATTAAGTTCCTCTTCTGTCTCTTGCCTTCATGACCTGTCCCCTTGACACCCCCCCCCACCTTTTCTCTTCACTCCTATTAAAATTTTCTGCCTCTTCATCTTCGTCTCCTTCCTATTAACAGGACACATTAATTTCTGACCAAGGCTGGGAAGTGGTGGGGGAAATAAAATTGCTTGGCTCCATTTCTCCATGGTCCTTTACAAACTACATATTTACCACTGGCCCTAAAGCCTTCTCTTGGGCTTTAGGACGTTGCCCAATCATCCTATCCAGTTTCATTTGAACCTGAGATAGTCAACAACTCAGCAGGGAAGGATGTGGCTTTTTTCCCCACCTGTCTTAGGCACCGCAGCTCTCCCCTGGGACCTCACTGTTGAACTTCCCTTGAGATCCTCTTGACTCTCTGACACCCCCCGGTTCCTGTTGTAACAGCTCTCCATCGTGGATGTGGGCTTCCACATATTCCGAACCCTCGAGGTGAATCGGCTGATGGGGAAGCTTCTGCAGCAGCCAAACACGTATGCTGACTTTGAGTTCCTCGCCTTCTGGCAGACACAATACAACATGAATGCCGTCAACCTCTTCTTTGCCTGGATCAAGGTACCCTGGGATTCCTCACCCCCAGCAACACCTCAGGGCATGCATTCTCCCTTCCTCAGGACTTGTCTCATTTTCCTTGCCTGGTGTGGCAACTCCTGTGGCCCCCTTAGGCCCCTGGGATGGACTGTTCCAGGCTTTTCTGTTTTCTTACCTAATCGCTTGGTTCAACATGGCCCTTCCAGATATTCAAGTCCATCAGCTTCAATAAGACCACGACCCGGCTCTCCTCCACGCCGGCCCGCTGTGCCAAGGACATCCTGGACTTCGCCGTCATGTTCTTCATCGTGTTTTTCGCCTACGCCCAGCTGGGCTACCTGCTTTTTGGGACCCAAGTGGAAAGCTTCAACACTTTCATCAAGTGCATGTGTGTGTTCTGCCCCTTCACTCCTCCCTGGCCCCTCACCCTCCAGCTCTGTGGATGTGTGTATCCTGGGGGCAGCTGGGTATGTGGATGTGTGTGTGTCTGTGCTTAAGCATCTGTGTGAGTTCCTGGAAGCCCTGGTGTGTGTGCTCAGTGTCTCTGCACCCTGTTCTGTCTCCATCAGATTGGGTGGAAGTGCAGGGAGGGGTCTGAGTTCACTGAAGAGCAGTAGGGAGGAAGATGGGATGGGGTAAGCGTTGTGGTCAGGCTTTGGGTGAATCCCAGACCCTGGTCTCTCAGTTTCACTCAGTTCATCCTTGGGGATTTTGACTACAATGCCATCGACAATGCCAACCGCATCCTGGGACCAGCCTACCTTGTCACCTATGTCTTCTTCGTCTTCTTTGTGCTCCTCGTGAGGGTCCCTCTGAGGGGTGGGGATTTGGGAACCTGAGGGGTGGAGACGTGGATGGCCTGCAGGGTGGGGGGTTTGACCCCCCTCCATGTTCTGCACTAATGATTATGATGGGTTTCTCAAATCAAGGGTGGAGAGGTCGGGGAGGGAAGATCTTCCGGGTCTTCTGAGAGCTGGCTAATGTGTGGTCAGCACAGTTAGGCAGTTTGCAGAGTATAAGGAAATCTGCAGGCTCCCTCACTAAAATAAAACCCCTATCCTCCAAGGATGGAAACAGAAGGAAAAGTGCCTCATGAGGAGAAGAGACTGCCCCTAGAAGCTTCTCTGCCTGTTCTCTAAGACTCCCCTTCCTCTGGGGATCTCTGGCTTTTTCTACTACCACTGTTTTGTATTTGCTCTCTTTCC
>NW_006798383.1:831414-888916 GCF_000442215.2 Lipotes vexillifer | reverse complement strand
CTCTTTCCCTGCCAACCATGAAAGATCTGGGTTTGATTTTTATCAGAAAAGCCAGTGTGTTTCTTTATTTGATCAGTGGATGGGGATACAGACATGGATTGGGGATGGATGGTAAAGAGAGCACAATTTTACTCTCACTGTGGAAAGTTTCTGGCTTCAGTGACTGGTGGACTCTTACATGGAGGGGGTCTGTGGCATATGTTGGGGTATCTTTGTGGTCGTTACTGCAGCAGTTGAGTGAGGACACCCAGTTGATGAGGGAGCATGACCCTCATCTGTAACAGAATTCTGTAACAGAATTGTGCTGAAAGGCTGGGCTCTGGGGACCCAGAGATGTGGGGATTAGTGGGCTGCAGAGCTGGGGCTGAAAGCACTGGCCCTTTTAGAACATGTGTCTGGGACATTAATAGGGTCAATGGGCTCGATGCTGTTAATGGGTCTGGGAGTGAGGACCCCAGTCCCTGTTTTATCCTCCAGAATATGTTTCTGGCCATCATCAATGACACATACTCAGAGGTCAAGGAGGAGTTGGCTGGACAGAAGGATGAGCTACAGCTTTCGGACCTCCTGAAACAGGTGACTACTTAGTCTCCTTGAGCCACACGTGTGCATCAGGGCCCGGGTCCAAGGCTCTGTGTCCTGGTCTGTGCCTGACTGGTTAGGGGCCTGTGCCCTTGTGTGCCTTAAGCTTATCCCTGGGATCCTGTCACCCTGTGGGTGGGGGTGGGAGTAAGAGATGAAGAGGAGGCTGTGGGAACTGGTGCCTGTTTCCTTTCCCCTTCCAGGGCTACAACAAGACCCTCCTGAGGCTGCATCTGAGGAAGGAGCAGGTTTCAGACGTGCAGAAGGTCCTGCAGGGTGGGGAGCAGGAGATCCAGTTCGAGGATTTCACCAACACCTTGAAGGAGTGAGCACCCAGAGATCCAACCTTCCCTGACATCGGTCTGTAAGTCCTTGACCCTCAAGCATACACCCTTTGCCTATAAGCCTCTGGTCTTGGCCAGTGGGCCTTTGACCTTGGTTTACAGGCCTTTGACCTTGGTTTATAGGTCTCTGATCCTGACCTTCAGAAATGTGCCCTTGGTTTAAAGGACTCTGACAATGTTCTATGATATTCTGGACCTTGTTGAACAACTCTTAGGACTAGTGTAATAATGATACCCTAATCATCGTATACATCCCTCATTCCCAACTAAGATCAGCATAAAACTCTGATCTTACTTCTATGCTCCCCCACAAACACAGGTCTATTTCCTTAGCCATCCTCTCCCTGCTTCCCAGTTAAACATATTAACAAGCATTGAACAAATATATTGTGAGCACCAGCTGTGAGCCAGGCACACAGTTGAATGAGACAAAGTCTTTGTCCTCCAGGAGTTCATAGAGTCTGTAAGCAAATAAACAGAATCACTGAACGAGTTCCACAATAGAAGTAACTAGAAGAGAGGGAGCATGGGGTAATAAAAGCATATACAAAGGCAAAGAGGTATGAAATTGAGCAACATATACAGGAGTAATAAGTAGCTGAGCATTGCAAGGTATCAAATGAAAGGTCGGGCAGAGCAGATGAGGCCAGAGAAATGGGCTAAGGTCACATTGGGAAAAGCCTTGAACACCACTACTCTATTCAAAGAATAGGGTGCCCGGGAGGGATTTTAAGCATGGAAGGGGTATATTTAGTCTTGTACTTTAGAAAGGTTAATTACTCTAATTGCATTATGAAGGATGGATTTCAGGGGAAGGGAAGACCATAGGGCAGGGGGGGTTGGGGAGAGGGCAGGTTATCTGGAGGCAAAGACATTTCGCAGTAATTCCCTTAGGAGATCATGAGGGCCTGAACCTAGTCAGCAGGAGTCAGGGAAGGAAGAAATAGATTCAAGTGATTTCTTGGGGGGTCAAATCGCTACATCTTGGATATCCTGGCTTTCTCGTGTGGCCCCCTTCTTCCCTAGAGAGCAAGGCTCTTGCCAGAGTCTAGCAAAAAAGAGTGGGGAGTCCATAACGGAAGGCTCCCAGCCACAGCAGGTCAGAAGTCATTTCACCACCATGTTCTCCTCGGTCTGGGGCACATAGAGCATGAGATCACTGAGCTCACGGCTGCCTTCACCAGGTTTGACTAAGATAGGAATCACATCCTGGATGAGAAAGAGCAGGAAGAAATGTGGCAGGACCTGGAGGAGGAAAGGGTGAGCCTGGCTGGTGGACAGGCTACAAGGAAACTGCTCACCCTCCCCTCCCTGCCAGCACACCTGGAACACAAGCCCAAAGTGGAATTCCTCTGACAGATGGGCAGGAAAGAGCTCTCTAGAACAGTGGTTCTCAAACTGCTGCATATTAGAATGCCCCGGAGAGCTTTAAAAAAAATCCTCATGCTCAGGCCACACACCCTAGACCAGAATCTCTGGGGGAGTTGGGAGGCCCAGCCATCAGTCCTTTTTACAACCCCCCAGGTGACTGCAGTGCATAGCCAAGGTTGATCACCATTGCTCTAAAACGTCATCTTAGGGAGAAAAGGACCAATTGTCTGAGAATCCCTGACAATTCCTTCTGAGCAGCTGCCTCCTCCTTGGGGTTCTCCAACTCTGATCCTTAGCTGCCCCTGCTATGCCTGCTTCATCCCTATCCAGTATAGACCAAAAAGCCAAGGGTAAAAGGAACACTGCCAGGACACTGTCCCTGCTCTCCCAAACGGAGTTGGCTTCTAGTGAGCGCCTCATTCATCAATGCTTCAAGGAGCTTGTGTTTTGTTTCTTGTGGAGGTGATTCTCTCCCAGAGGTTAGGCCAGCTTTGTGTTCAGCACGACCATTCTGATTCTGTTGTCTCCAGAGTCTGAGAGGGAAGGGGAATAGCAAGCACTGGAGCCCGAGGCCCGGTCCCGCGAGCCCGTTAGAGCAGGTGATGGAGCAGGACCTGATGGCTTCCCAGTCGTCTTCTCTCTGCTCTCTGACCTCCTGATCAGGTGGCCCTCACCGCTGAGACTGAGAACCTGCACTGGTCCACTGTGAGTAGCCCACCAGGCGAGTCGAGTCCAGAGGCTGCCAAAGCAGGTGGCTGGGTTTCAGGAGAAGAATTGTACGTGTACGTGCAGCTCGGGAGCCCGGGGCTGACTGTGTTTATGTCATCCTACCTTGAGCTTCTTTCCACAATCTTCCAATTCCCTGTACTACCCCCAGGGAAAACCCCTCTCCCCCTTTAATTCTCCTGACAAGGCTGGACCTTACCTTCCTTGCTCCCATCCAGACACATACTCTTCTGTACCCCGTATCCCTGAAATCACCCAGCCCTCCACACACATATTTCTGCTCCCTTGGTCTCTCTCAAATCTTGCACAGGCTCACAGGAGAGTTTTGCAGCTGGAGACTGTCCTGGAAGGAGTCATGACCCAGATTGATGCCATGGGCTCAAAGTTGCCGATGCTGGAGAAGAAAGGGCAGCTGGCTCCCTTTCCAGGCATGGTGAGTGGTCTCTCACCTAGATCTCGGCTCCCACAGTTGAACTCTACCATCTTTTCCACTCAGTGGGTAGAGGCAAAACACTTTTTTTTAAATAAATTTATTTATTTATTTGTTTTTGGCTGCGTTGGGTCTTCATTGCTGTGTGTGGGCTTTCTCTAGTTGCGGCGAGCGGGGGCTACTCTTTGTTCCGGTGTGCGGGTTTCTCATTGCAGTGGCTTCTCTTGTTGCGGAGCACGGGCTCTAGGCACACAGGCTTCAGTAGTTGTGACACGTGGGCTCAGTAGTTGTGGCTCACGGGCTCTACAGTGCAGGCTCAGTAGTTGTGGTGCACGGGCTTAGTTGCTTCAAGGCATGTGAGATCTTCCCGGACCAGGGCTCGAACCCGTGTCCCCTGCATTGGCAGGTGGATTCTTAACCACTGCGCCACCAGGGAAGCCCAAGGCAAAACATTTTTGAAAGACCAATGTTTCAGGCTCCTGGGGCAACATGTTCCCAGTAGTCAGTGAATCGTGGAGGTGGGGGTTGGAGGGAAAACCTGAAGTTGGTTGCTCTGGCCTTGAGGACAGCCTTAGCCTCTAGGAGAGGGTCTGGGGTTGGAGAAACAGATCCAGGTAAAAGGAAAAGTGGGACACAAACTCCTCCTCCAAATGACCTGTCACTTTTTCTTCCAACAGCGGGAACAAGGCATTTGGGAGCACCTGCAGGCAGCCCCAGCTGTGACTCCAGCCCCCTGGGGACTCCAGGGTGGGCAGGAGAGTGGTGGGGGAGGGGTCCTAAAGCATCAGACAGCAGGCTTCTCTGTCACCACCTCCCCAGAAGCCCCCTCAGCACACGCCTTCCACTTCTAGGGCAGTGGGTCCCACCACTGCTGCTGCTGAGTACCGCCCTGTGCCCGGCCTTCTGAGCCAATGTTTCTCTGTGTAACTCTGTGAAATACCTCCCGCTGGGCCTCTCACTCTCTGTGCTCTGAACTCTGCTGTGATATTTTTTTTAAAGTCAATAAAAAATAATAAAGGAAAGGAGGGTGATAACTTTCCTAAGCATCTGGATAGCCATGATTTGTGAAAAAAGTAGAAGCTGAGAGAACAGCAATATCTAGATGTCTTCCTACTTGCCAGTGGACCTTTTCTTCTGTGCATCTAGAGATCTACTGCCAGTACCCATGGGGTTCATGTCTTCCCTATAGGGTTTCCCTGTGAAAGAGAAGGGGAAGCCAGAGAGGACACTTTCTCTCGTGGGGAGAGTACAATGTTGCAGAGGAGTTGGAGTGGTGACCTCCCCCAGCCTTCCCCAGCAAAGTCCAGGAAGATGGGCTTCCCTGGTGGGGCAGTGGTTGAGAGTCCGCCTGCCGATGCAGGGGACACGGGTTCGTGCCCCGGTCCGGGAAGATCCCACATGCCGCGGAGCGGCTGGGCCTGTGAGCCATGGCCGCTGAGCCTGCGCATCCGGAGCCTGTGCTCCGCAACGGGAGAGGCCACAACAGTGAGAGGCCCGCGTACCGCAAAAAAAAAAAAAAAAAAAAAAAAAAAAGTCCAGGAAGACTCAGTGGAAGAGCCTACCTCCAGACATGTCACTGAACACTGAGGGGGCTGTAAACCAGGACAGAGATGGAGCCTGAGGAGAAGCTGGCAAAGAAATGACCTCAGGATTCCGAGATATTTGGATAAAATGTGGGGGACTCTGACTCTCTTCCATAGGACAATGTGGGTTTGCCTGGTGATTATCAATAAAAATCCTTAGGAAAACCAGGACTTTGCACTTGCTTCGGGGACTGCAGGGGAAAGAAGAGAGTCTAGAACTGTGAACCAACCTTGTACCTGGGCTGGAGAAAGCTCATCCCTGCTGGGAGGTGTAGAGTTGAGGCAGTGACAATGTGGAGAAGCTGGCTGCCCCAGGAGTTCTGAAAGAAAAATTTCTGACTCATAGGAATAGTTTGAAATAGTGGACACTACCATTGGAGGGAGTGGAGACAGTGACCTAGGGAGGCCTGGTCCTTAGAGTGAAGAGATTATGGTGTGTGTGTTTGTGTGTGCATGTGTGCGCTGTTGGGTGTGGGCGGTGAGAGTGCAGATGGAGGATAAGTAAGAATAAGACAAAAAACTCCTATACCAAGATTCTGGATGTATAGGCCTGCATCCTGAGACCTGATATTTATCCCCTCTCTCTGCCCCTGTGACCTTTATCCCTCCCTCATTCTGCACCTTCCATTGCTCCCCAGTTTCTTTTTTCATCCATTCCCTTCACCCACCTGCATTCTCGCATCCCATCAAATACAATCTATACACCCAGAAGTCTTGTGAAACAGCTGAATGCAATTAAGATAACCAGAGTGTATCCTCAGTCCTAAAAAATTATGATCTAAGCTTTCTTCAAGAAAGGCTGTTTCGGGACTTCCCTGGTGGTGCAGTGGTTAAGAATCCGCCTGCCAATGCAGGGGACACGGGTTCAAGCCCTGGTCTGGAAGATCCCACGTGCTACGGAGTAACTAAGCCCGTGCGCCACAACTACCGAGCCTGTGCTCTAGAGCCTGCGAGCCACAACTACTGAAGCCCGCAAGCCTAGAGCTCATGCTCCGCAAGAAGAGAAGCCGCAGCAATGAGAAGCCCGTGCACCATAATGATGAGTAGCCCCCGCTCGCTGCAACTAGAAAAGGCCCATGCGCAGCAACAAGGACCCAACACAGCCAACAATAAATAAAGAAACGCTGTATCAACCCAGGAGACGTAGGTGCCAGACTGAAGTTTGGGGAAAAAAGGTCCAATGAGCCGATATTAATCTAAGACATAGGAAGGGAGAGTATTTCGGCTCAGGGATAATGCCCGAAGGTTTCCCAGAGCCTAGATGAGACTATCTTCAAAAGCAAGGATTCCTTGAGCAGTCTTTCAGTGACTAATAGCAGCCGGGGTGACGATTCTCTGGGGAGGGGCTAACTTGTCTCCGGCCATTTTAGTCAGCAGGCCGCACTGGGCTCGACCCATCCCAGAGAGGTCTTACTAGACTAGTGGTTCCGCCAGGGAGTGGCCGCAGAATTGAGCGCATCCTTTGTTCCAGACATCGGACTCTTGGCATCTGATCGACTCACGAAGCTTATTTTAGCTTCAAATTCGGCTTGGTGCCTACGCTTGGCTATCACTCATTCCTCGCGGTATGGCTTAGCCCAGAAGCGCAGAATCACAGGGCAATGAACCCCAGGCGGGGAGGGCGGGGCACGCCCGGCGCGCATGCGCAGGCATCCCAGAATCAGAAGCAGCGCGGGGCTGGGCATGGCGGCGGCGGCCGAGGGTGTCCCAGAGACCCACCGCGAGGAGCCCGTTCGGGGTATGCGGAGTGGATGGGGACGAAGTGTCCAGTGGGAGGCCTGGGGCTCTGGGTTACGGGTCCGAGGTGCCAGGGCTCACCTGGCGGGAGCGGGCAGGTCGGAGGGGCGCGCCTGTGTGTACGCGTGTTTGTCCTGTCAGGGTGACTGAGAAGGTTTGGCCGCGGGGTAGAGTGTGAGCTGAGGCCGGTGCAAGGGAGCAGATTTGGCGTGTCAGGTGGGGCAGGGACGAAGTGAGGGACTCGAAATTACGGCACATGGAGAATGGAGCCGATTTGATGCAATGAGGACAGGTGGAGGGACGTAGGGAGAGGCGTCTGCGGCTGGAATAGACCAGGGCAGGGCGGGACACTTACTCATTCTCTTTTGATCCAGATGATGCCGCCGTGGAGACCGCTGAGGAAGCAAAGGAGCCCGCTGAGGCTGACATCACTGAACTCTGCCGGGACATGTTCTCCAAGATGGCAACTTACCTGACTGGGGAACTGACGGGTGAGGCGGGGTCCGGGTTGATTCCGCTAGTTCCAGGCACCACTCGCTGGAGCTGGGGTTTGGCCCTGTTAGGCCTGTGAGGTGCTTTAGCAGCGTCAGTCTGCGGCTCCCTCCCTAACCCCACACACCTTTAAACATGCCTAGTGGAAGTCTGGGGAGGTCAAGAATGAGTAGGAAAGAAGTCCATCCGTTCCCTGGAGAAATTCACGAATTAACTTTCAGCAACACAGGATAAACAACGAGTCCTACTGCATAGCACAGAGAACTATATTCAATAGCCTATGATAAACCATAACGGAAAAGAATGTAAAGAAAAAAGAATGTATATATACGTATAGCTGAATCACTTTGCTGTACAGCAGTAATTAACACAACATTGTAAATCAAGTGTACTTGAATAAAAAAAAATTCGGTACAGAAACACATAAGAATACTTAATACAGCCCTGCAGGCCTCCGTAGTGTAGACTGAGGCTGAGAAAACAAAAAAGAATTCATCAAGAAGTGCTCCTTTGGGGGAGGTGCATTTTGAACAGGGCTGTAAAGCGATTGGCCAAAAAGTGGGAAATGACTGGTGAGTGAGGTGGTATAAGCAAGCAGTTTGTTGGCTAAGCAGGTGTATTTACGAGGTTAAAGGGAAATGGGGAGTGACCTGCAGATTTAAGGATCTATTAGGTTCGTCTCTCCCACCCTTTGGGACATGATTAATTTTTTGGTCCAGTGTGTATTTCCAGGTGAACACATGACCCATGTGTGGAGGAGGATCTAAAAAATGAAGTCTGGTCCAGTGTGGCTTTTCATAAAGGCTGTTATGTTGTTTCACTTCCCCAGGAAGTTGCTGTGAGCTAAATTTATGAACCAGAATGTATGGGAAAATGCTTGGTGCAGAATAGGAGGGGTTGTGAGTCTCCAACAGCCTATTTATTTATTTGTTTGTTTATTTCTGAGCAAAAGAAACCAAGCAACAAAATCTAGATATTTTTTTTTTTGGCTTTTCTTTAAAAATTCCAAAGATTTGGCAGTAGTAGTCCCCCATTCTTGCAAGGCTCTAATTGGCTAGAGTTGGGCATTGTCTCCTTTAAATGGACCAGCACTGTGCAGTTTGTCCCCAACTACTCCCTGTTTTCTCCCTTTTACTGAGACCTGGTGTCAGTTGCCATTTATTACTGTTCTTATTGTTGTTTTTTTAGTAGTGGTACAGAAATGGTTTTCTGTACCAATGTCTATCAAAATTGGTAAAGTAAATGATAGACTAAGACTAAGAGGATCATAGGTTCCAAAAAGTGGGAGAGTGTATTTCTTTGTAGAAGTGAGTAATCTTGCGTTTAAAATGCAAACACCTGGCTTGCTTCACTCATTTACATAATATTGTTAGCTCCTGGGTATTTGAGTGTGTGACTCTTGTTTGAGAGAGACTCATTTGATAGCAGTGAGAGTATGGATATGGAGGAGACACAGAAGAGCAATATTTCAGATGAAAAGTAACCGTCTGTGACAGAGTGATGGTAAAAGGAATGGGGAGGGGAGCATGGATGCAAGAACATTATAGAAGTGGAATTTATAGGACTTGTTGAAGTGGGTGTTAAGGGATGGGAGCAGCTTAAGATGTGTCTGCAGTTTTAAGCCTGGGTGGTGTCATCAGCCAAAATAGGCAGGTTGGAAAGAGGAACCATGTTTAGTGTGAAAATAATATTTTCAGTTTTGACTTGGCTGATTTTAGTTATTACTGGGACACTCAGGTGACTGTTATCAAGACATCCAGGTGACTTCAGCATGTGGATCCAGAGCTCAGAGAGTGATCAGAGCAGGAGAAACAGATTTGGAAGTCACCTGCATAGCAGAGTGAGTTGAGGCTGTGCAGGATGAGACTGCCAGGGAAGACCATAGAGGTAGGTAAGAGGACCTGGACTAAAATCTCAGGGAATGCCTGTACTGGGCAATTAATTTGTTTTTATTAACAGTACTTAAAGTCCCTAGGTTTCCAAATGATTTATTACAAAATGAATTTTAAGTGGATTGTAATTTCCCTATGATTGTCATTCTTACCTATACAGATACTTTTTTGAGTTTGAAAGGAAGCTAGCATAACCCTGGGAATGCCCATGGAAATGTGCCACCCATGTAAACATCAGCCATGTGTCACAGCTGAGGGAAAGTTGAGAACTGATAGTTAAGGGGGTTAGATGAGAAGAGATCTGGTATAGAAACTCAAAAAGAGCAGTTAGAAAATGCTATAGCAGCCGAGGGAAATGAGTGTTTCATGAAGAGAGAGAGATCAGTAGTGTCAGATGTTATGGAGAGGCCCAGGAGGATAATAACTGAGAAAAGGCCATGGATTTGGTGGTTTGGAGAGCACTGATGACCTTGGAGCTTGTAATTTTTCTGGGTGGTGGGGACAGAGACCAGACTGGAAGGGTTTACATGAGTGAATGGTGAGGAGTAGGAAGCAGTGAGTGTAAGCTACTCTTTCAGAAGGGTTAGCAGTGAAGCTCCTTTGCTTTACTGAGCAAATGATGTAGGTGTACAATAGAGGGAGTGCTTTTGGGCTGGAGGAAACCAGAATATATTTCTAGATAGAGAGGAAGGTGCCAGGATGGAGAGAGAGTTTGGAAGGGCAAGGGAAAGGAGATACTGAAGAGAGGCCCTGAAGAGGTAGAAGAGTTGGGATCGGTGCACAGGAGGGGGAGCTGTCGTGGCGAGAACAGGAATGCTTCTGCCTCTTGAGAAGACACTGGGGTACAGAGAAGTTTGGAAGTGAGGCAGAAAGATTGAGGCAGTTTATGTAAGTGGGCTTGGCTTTTGGGAAAGTTGGAGTAAAGGCCATTTGCTTTGAGTAGGGATGGGGAAGGGAATTGAGGATGTGAGAAGCAGGCAAATGGTTTGGAAGCCAGTGTATAAAATGGAGTACAGAATCACAAGTAATAACTGAGTTACTAAGAAGTGTTGAGGTCATAGTTGACTTTATATATATTTTGATATATATATGTATTTATGCTGCAGTCTGCCAAATTATATGTTTTCATGTTGTAGAGGTACCAAGACTGTTTCACCTCCCTTTTCTTGGTACATGAGTTTATCATTTTCCTTTCTAACTAAGATCCTGAAGCTTCTGGATTTTATTTGGTTTAAATAGTTTGCTGATTGTTGCCTGAATTTCTACTTAGACATTTAGAGTACATAGGCTGGGTATAAATGTCATAGATCAAAAGTAGCCTGCTTCTTTGACAATCCCTAGGTCCTGCCTTGAACTACCATTTGGTAGTTAATTCCGCATTCTAGTTATCTAAACAGATCTTAAAGGCATCACATCTTCTGTTTTTTTTTTTTTTTTCTTCTGTTTGTTTTAAAGCCACCAGTGAAGACTATAAGCTTCTGGAAAATATGAATAAACTAACCAGCCTGAAGTATCTTGAAATGAAAGATATTGCTATAAACATTAGTAGAAACTTAAAGGACTTAAACCAGAAGTGTAAGTAATAATTTTTTACAATTAAACATGTTTGTATTTAATGTTCTTTTGTGCTTGGGGCAGTGGAGAAGGGAAGAGAACATGGCTCCTGACCTCAGGGAGCTCATTTTCTAAAAGTGAATTAGAAAATTAAGGTGAATTTCTTCCATTGTGAGGATTAACATGCTTTGGTGGTATGGTTATTTCTGCTTCTGAATATTGATTTGATCCGTTTATTCCTGGAAAAACAGTGAATTAATTTAACAGTGAAACCTATAAAGGACTACTTTATAAACAGAAAACCAGAACATCTATAATTGGAAAATGCTACTTTAGACTGGTAGAATATATTTTCCCATTGACTTATATTTGTGTTCCCTGTCTTTTGGGCTCTCCTTCTTGGTCTGGGAGTACCCAAGAAACCAAATCAGTAACGGAAAGATTGCTTGAGGAGCAAGGAATTTAAGAGAGGAAAACCAGTAGATGAGAGAGACTTAACTTTGTTTAGGTCACCATCATACCTGATCAGCTAGCTACTGTCTTCTAAGGCGTCTGCCTGCTAGTGATCAGAATCATGACACTCCACCCACTCTGTCTTAGGCAGAGCTGGAGAAACACTAGCATGCTTACTTTCCACTTTTTTCTGCACTCCTTGTTGATGTTGTATAAACCTGTGGTCTGTCTTTGTTTTTAAAGATGCTGGACTACAGCCTTATCTGGATCAGATCAATGTAATTGAGGAGCAGGTAGCAGCTCTTGAGCAGGCAGCCTACAAGTTGGATGCATATTCAAAAAAACTGGGTAACCATTTTTATTTCTGTTTTGATTTGATGAGTACCCTCCTGCCAGTATGACCTTATATAATAAGATGGTTAACATTTATGATGTGCCTACAGTGATCTATTTTAATCTTCACAAAACCTCTTGAAAGTAACTTTTTATTAGTGACAATAATAAAATAACATTTCCTGAGTACTTAATGATATATCAGGCACTGTTCTTAATATTTTGCATCTATTATGTTTTTTATCCTTCAGTCTGTGAGGTAAGTACATGATTTTTATCCCCATTCTATTGAAGAGGAAACTGTGGTTGAAGGGGTTATAACTTGCTTAAGGACACAAAGCTAGTATATAGAACAGCTGTATTTCAAACTAGATCTGATTGATTACAAAGCTCAAGCTCTTCATTGTGGTTTAGCAGCCTGAAGCATCTTTAATAATGTAGATACATGTCTTAAAAAAGAGTAGTCAATCAAGGCTTTCTTGAAGGGTTACTTTTCCTTTAAGGAGGAAACTGGTACTAGTACTGATGCCTTGCTAATTGACTCTGGCTCTTATATCCATGATTAAAAATAATGCAGTTGTTTTCAGCCTAGATATAATTTACAGATTATTTTATTTTTATCGTTGACAGTAGTTGACTACTTCAAAAGATTGGTTTGTAGCACACTGAGACATGCGTGGTAGTTAGCAGTTTCATTGTCCAAAATTAAATTTACTAAATGGTGACTGTGAACTTTAGAAGGCCTTGTGCCAGATGCTTTCAAGGTTTTAAAGAAAAAGGGAATCCATAACATTGAGGTTTATTTGATGGTCTTTTAAATTTCTGTATCTTTCAAAATTGTTTTCCTAGAGTGAGGGGTAGGGATAAGAAAATAAAAGGTGAAACATACTTCTTGAAAGTCCCAGTCTGGCTCTCAGAGGGTGCCTGGGACAGAGCCTGGAGAGGCAATTTCCTGTGCTTTGTAAGGCTCCTGGTGGCTCAAGTGCCAGTAGGTCTGCTTAACCCTGGTGGAGCATCTGATCAGGTACTGTTGATAGGGTTAGAACTTAGGGAACTCATGTTAGGTTCTCAGTTCTGTGTGTGTATATTTGACTCCTTAAGTTGTACACATTGATTATATTTGGACAGATGTCCAAATATCTGTCCTTAGCTAATATGATAGCTGCCAATTATGGTATGCCTATAATTTGGATACAGTTTGGACAGCTAAGAGGACTGAAGTTAATAGATATTTTTTAACGTAATAGACATTTTTGAATTTACCTAGAAATGCTAACTGAAAAGTATCTTTGTAAGAGCCAATTTTAAAAGGTATAGCTTCTGGGCTTCCCTGGTGGCGCAGTGGTTGAGAATCTGCCTGCTAATGCAGGGGACATGGGTTCGAGCCCTGGTCTGGGAAGATCCCACATGCCGCGGAGTAACTGGGCCCGTGAGCCACAACTACTGAGCCTGCGCGTCTGGGGAGCCTGTGCCCCGCAACAAGAGAGGCCCCAATGGTGAGAGGCCCGTGCACCGCGATGAAGAGTGGACCCCGCTTGCCACAGCTAGAGAAAGCCCTCGCACAGAAACGAAGACCCAACACAGCCCAAAATAAATAAATAAATAAATACATTTAAAAATAAATTTAAAAATTTAAAAATAAATAAATTAAAAAAAAAAAAGGTATAGCTTCTTCTCCCTCTCCCCCCTGCAGAAGCCAAATACAAGAAGCTGGAGAAGCGATGAAAAACTTATTCCTGTGGGACAAAGTCTTTTTTAATGTGGGAAGAATGTTTTATAAGACCTGAATCTTGAGGCTGATGAATTGTCAAAACTCCTTAAAAGGCAACTATGCTGGTTGTCACAGAAACTTCGCAACATTGGAGTAAACTGAAGGACTGTGGCTACTCCTGGAAGAACTTCTGAGGCAGAATCCCTCAAAAACTCACGCTTATAACTCCTTACCTTTTACTTGAATGCTTCATCATCCATTCAGGACAGAGACGCTCTCAAATTTGCATAAACCTGGACATGCCAGTAGAATCAAATGAGCGGGCCTGTTTTCCCTGGTAGCAGTTGATTACTACATTATTTTCTTAAATGGTTGGTTTTTGAGTTACTGTGTAAATGGTTGGTTTTTTTCTACTAAGGATGTAATGTATTGCTAACAAGATTCTAAATTAAAAAAGGAAAACAAAACAGTCTTGTTCTTGACAGTTTGTCACCTTGTGAATGTCAGTAATTTACTTTTCCATAACATTGCAAATAACAGAAAATCTTAAAACAATTTCAGGCCAAGTCTTCTAGACTGAACAGAAACAGTGAAAGGAGTGTTGTTGCGATAGTTTGGTGTATGTGATGGGCCCCTCCTGTCTGTTCTCTGTATGAGTCAGATGGCTGGGGATGGATATCATCTTGGCATGTGCTTCCTTTTGGAAATATAAGGACAGGATGTGTACGTGTGTGCACGTGTTAGGTGGGGAGGTGGGGCTGCCACTCGGGCTAGCATTTTTATAAAATATCTTCCTACTTGTGTCTGCAGGGTCAGGGGGGGCTCGCAGGGACCTGTTTTCCTTTCAGACTAAAGACATCAGTGGATGGAGGATACTGACTGACCAGTCTAGTTTGGAAGACAGTCAACCATATCCAGAGTTGGGTGTTAGTGGTTAGGAAGGTGCCTGAGGTCCCCAATTCCATCTCCAAAAGAGTTCTTAATTCTGTTTTTGTCATTTCCCACCATTTAAGTTCTAGTCCACCATCATTTATCCCCTTCTGCTCTGGACTATTGCTGTGGTCTTATCTTACATATCCCTCCAACCTGCAGTCCAGGCTGCTGGCAGACCAATCTTTCTAAAATGTAAACTGGCCACACTTCTCCTTCTTAGATTTCTTTCATGACTTCTCCTGGCCTCTTTGAAAAAGCCAGACTTTTTTAACTTAGAAACCAAACTTTTAATAAATATTTCGTATTACTTTTGTGTTTCTGAGGGTGAACTAGTCTAATGTAATTCTCTTTGGCTCTTTATTAAACTTTCTATAATTTTTTCATACAAGATTTGAAGCATTTAGCCAGATACACATCCTGACACAAACTAGCATTTTGAAATTGATATACATATATAGAGTGGACAACATCCCCAATTATATTTATGATATAGGGTTCTCCCAAGATAGAGCTGAAAATACCACAGTTTTAATCTTTCATTCTATTAATGTAGTATATTACATTTATTGATTTGTGTGTGTTGAATCATCTTTGTATCCCAGGGATAAATCCCAATTGATCATGGCATATAAGTCTTTTAATGTGCTGTTGAATTTGGTTTGCTAGTATCTTGTTGAGAATTTTTACATCTATATTCATCAGGGATATTGGCCTGTAGTTTTCTTTTCATGTAGTATCCTTATCTGCCTTTGGTATCAGGGTAATGCTCACCTCATAAGATGAGTTTGGGAGTGTTCCCTCTTCAAATTTTTTGGAAGAGTTTGAGAAAGATCAGCATTAATTCTTTTTTTTTTTTGGCATTAATTCTTTACATGTTTGTTAGAATTCACCAGTGAAACCATTTGATCCTGGGCTTTTCTTTGTTGGGAGGTTTTGACTACTGATTCAAAATCGTTACATATTATTGACTTGTTCAGATTTTTTCTTCATGACTCAATCTTGGTAGGTTATATGTCTCTAGGAATGTATCCATTTCTTCTAGGTTGTCCAACTTGTTGGCAGATAATTGCTTCCATAGTCTTTGTATTTCTGTAGTCTTCTCTTCCATTCATAACTTTATTTGAGTCCTAATTTCTTTTTGTCTTGGTTAGTCCAGCTAAAGTTTTGTCAATTTTGTTTATCTTTTCCAAACCAACTCTTAGCTTTATTATTCTCCATTTCTCTATTGCATTTATTTCTGCTCTAATTTTTATTATTTCCTGCCTTCTGCCAACCTTGGGCTTAGTTTGTTCTTTTTCTAGTTCCTTGAGGTGTAATGTTAGTTCCTTGAGGTTTATTTGAGGTATTTTTTTCTTGATATAGGCATTTACAGCTGTAAACTTCCCTTAGAACTGCTTTTGCTATATCCATAAGTTTTGGTATGTTGTGTTTCCATTTTCATTTGTTTCATTTGATTTTCCTTTTGTCCATTTGTTGTTCAAGAGTGTGTTATTTAATTTCCATGTTTTTGTGAATTTCCAATTTTTCTCCTATTACTGGATTCTAGTTTCATGTCATTGTGCTTAGAAAAGATACTTGATTATAATTTCTATCTTCTTGAATTTATTCAGACTTGTAGCCTAATACATGATCTATCTTGGAGAATGTTCCATGTGTGCTTGGGAAGAATGTGTTTTCTAAAGCCAGATTTCCTAGCATGCATACAAGGCCCCTATTGTATTCCTTTTTTCAATTTCATTCCCTGTTACTCTGACACTTAACACTGTATTGAGCTATCTTGAGCTACCTTAAATTCGAATGGACGAGTTTTTTTCCCGTAAACTTTCTACTTTACAACAGACTTAGATTTGCTGGAAAGTTGCAAAGATAACACTGAATTCCATATACCTCAGTTTAGAAAAAATATAACACAGAATTCTATGGATGAGTTTTCATATCTTAACTGAGGTTTCCTCTTCCTGAAATTATCACCTGCCCATGCTTGATAAACTTCTACTCTTCTTCAAGATTCCATCTTGACCTCCACTGCTGGGCTGGGCTGTATTACCCCCAGAGCAGAAAAAATATCAATGTGACAGCAGTACAGAGGCCTCAATATTTTGAGGCAGTTAACTTGATTTTTCCCAAAAAAGCATTGTAGAAGTTGTGAAGAAAATCAGAACTTTGTTGTTCTTCCTTAAACTTATTTTAAGTTTTAGTTAATTTTGAATTGTTTGGCTGCATTTGGTGAGTCTCCCATGCCCCTCAGTTGTCAGGAACTCTTCCATTTCCCTTAAACACTGTTGTCTCCAACCAATAAGGCCTGAATTCTCAAAAAAACTCAATGTCATGAAAAACAAAAGGTAGGTGGGCCATTGTAGATTAAAAGAGACTAGAGGGACTTCCCTGGTTGTGCAGTGATTAAGACTCCGTGCTTCCACTTGCAGGGGCCGCGGGTTCCATACCTGGTAGGGGAACTAAGATCCCAGGTGTCCTTGGTGTGGCCAAAAAAATAAAAAATAAAATCGTATATTCAAATTTCCCATGTACTCTTTTTTTTTTTTTTTTAATATTTATTTATTTGGTCTGTCTTGCCCACGAGAGTTACATCATTAGGTTGGGGACAACACCGTGCAGAGAGCTTTCTAGCAATTCAATAATTTCAACTGCCCCCAAATAAAAAATTACAATCGGAATGTTTTTCGTCCTTTGTCCCTTCTTCTCCACGCTCCTGGTTTCTTGATTCCTGCTCGAGGCAAAACAACCTGAGAGAGGCATCTGTCCCTCGGCGCTCTCCGTAGGTAACTGAGATTTCATTGGCTGGGAGTTCTGACGTCTTCTCGTGGTGCGGCCGCCTTTTCCGGAGGAGCGTGGGTTCGTTTCCCGTACTTTCGGTGGTCGTCCCAATCCAGGCTATAAGGGCAGATGGCTGAGAAACCGCTGCGCCTGTGAGTGACCCTGAGTCTGAAGCGCGCGACCACGCGTGCGCGCGTGTGTGTGTGAGAGAGAGAGAGTGACCCTGAGTCTGAAGCATGTGTGTGTGTGTGACCCTGAGCCTGAACCGCGCGCGCGCTGGAGGGGGTATTCTAAAGACAGAAAGGCGTGGGCGGAAGCCCGGCGGCTGCTGGTGAGCTTCGATCGCGTCTTTGCCTGGCCACTGCTTCTTTCCCTGGCCGTTTTCGCTTCTGAAGAGGGGGACTCTTGGCGACACTCGCTGAGAGAGGAGGAAGCTCCTAGCGTCAGGCCTCCTTCATGTTAGGCCGTCTTGGTCTCTGACATCATTTCCCCTTCGTTTCTCCTCGCAGTATATTTACTAGCCAAAAATTGTCGGCATGGGGCCCATTGATGGGCTCTGGGCAGTGGTCGACAGGAGAGAGAGACAGGGCCTTTGCCCTGGCCCGCTTTTTGAGGGGATGGTGAAGAGAGGACTTCCATTCATTCAACAGTATTGATTGAACAATTGCAGTGCGCCGGGCACTGTGTTAGGCGTTGCACAGGTGGAGTTCCTGCCCTAATGGATCTTACAGTTTAGGGAAACGTATATTAATCAAAGAATTCAGATAAATGTTGAATTACCGTCCTGATAAATGTCGGGAGAGAAAGGTTCACGGTTCTGGGAGGGTGTATAGGGTATTTGGATTAATGTGAGGAATCAAGGTAGTGAGGATTGAGCCTTGATTAATAGTTTTGTCTTTATCCTAAAAAAGTCACTGGATCACTGGAATGTTTAAGAACGCCTTGGCATGATCAAATTTTCATTTTGGAAAGCGATTCTGGTTGCAATGTGAAGAAAAAATTATAGCCAAAGTAGAAAACAGCTAGGATTAGATAGCGTAAAAGCAGAGAAGTGCGGGGATTCAAGGTTTATTAAGGAGAGGACATCAACAGGGTTTGGAGGTGGTTTGGTTATGAGTGAGAAAGTGTCAGCATTGTCCCGGTCCTAGATTTCTTTCTTCAGTGGGATAGGAAACACTGGAAGAGGGCCCAGATGAGGAGATGATGAACTTTGAGGTGTCTTATGATGTACAGACTGGACAATGGCTCTCCCCAAAACAGAGATAATTCCATGTGACAACTGCTATGAGAGAGGAAGTGCAGGATCCTGTGGGAGCGCCAGGATTTGGTGACTGATAGGGGCTGGAGAGCTTCCTAGAAGAGGTGGTGCTCAGAAGATAAGTGAAAGTGGTAATAATTTATTACAGAGATTACTCTGAAAAGCTATATGGGTTTCTGAAGTTTTGAGAAGAGGAATTTCTGAGTGGTCAGGAAGGCTTTAGAGATGTGATAGGCCTTGAAGGATGGGAAAATTTTAGACTCAAGATGGGTAGTGTGGGACTGTTAGGAGAAATAACTACCCCAAGGGAATGGCAGAGACAGAGTGATCAGATCTACAGTAGGGAAGGTTTCTGTTATGGAAACTTGGAGAAAGCATTGAGAAGAGAGTTCAGGGACTCGTGGAAAGCTGTGGTTCCTCAGGCAGTGGAGTTGTCTTAATGTTTTTGAGGAAAGAACATTAAACTGCTGGCTTTACGTAGGGTGGACAGGAAGAAGGGAGAGTATTAGAGGAAATGTAAGTATATTCTCTACGTTGTATCCAATACCAGATTCACCGTATTTCTCTCTGATTCTGCCTCTGCATAAACTACAGGACTCTCAGTTGCTCAGCCTTGTAATTATCCTCCATTCCTACTTCTCCACTCCAATTTGTGTTCAAGTCTTCAGAATTCTAAATTTCCCTTCTGTTTCTCTCCTCCCCATCTTCATTTGACATTGCCCTCTTTGCTGGTATTTTTGCTTGTAGTCACTTGTTCCTCCAGACCATCTTTCACTCTGTTACTAAAATGATCTTTCGAAAACAGATATGATTGTTTCACTACTCACATTTTCACTACCTTTAAAATGTTCAGTGGTATGGACAGTAAAGCACACCAGAAAGACATACTGACAAAACAAGAACTATAATATTTCAAGATGAGTTAAAAGACATTAAGAAAATGATATGAGAAGTGGAAAAACCATGTAAATCAAAAGTATAAAAACTCAGAAACGAGATTATAGAACAAGTTACCTCACAACTTAGGGTCAGTCTGCCTTACAAACCTCAGGTCTTGTCAGTTTCTATCTCCCTACCCCCATAACACTTTACACATACCTCCTATTATTGCCCTTGTTCATATAAATGTATAACTATCAGCGTATCTCCCCTTCCCTGATTGTGTACTCTTTGAGGCTTGAACTGAGTCTCCCTCTTCTTTATACTCCTAATGTGTCCTTAGCATAGTACTTGGCATACTGCACTTAGCAAGCATGTTGTAGATGTTCTGAGTGTGTTTGTTGAATGGATGAATGAAGCCCTGTGCTAAGATAGTGGTAGTGGAAACGAAAAGGGCAGGATGACTTTGAAAGATATTTGTAAAAAGGAATTGAGGAGATGATGACTGGATGGGGGATTTTTGAGTCTTGGTAACCAAGTTGGCAGTAGACTCAGCCACAAAACTTGGCAAGTGAGAATAAGCTGATTAAATTTTGGAGGAAATGATAAGCTAAATCTTATATGGTGAAGTTATTGGTGAGACCTTTAGGTGGAGCTGCCCAGTGGTCATTAATAGTTCACATGCAGTGAACCTCTCAGGTAACCTCAGAGACTGGATCACATATCTCCCTATTCCAGGAAGACTAGTGTATACCAAACCTGGCAGGCTTATTTGTGTGTCCTGCATTGCCTTAACATTTGTGTCTTGTTTGCAGCTTGGCATGTGGAGATGTTGAAGGAAAGTTTGATGTTTTATTCAATAGAGTTCGAACAATTCAGAAGAAAAGTGGAAACTTTGATGTAAGATGTTTCTTTTTACTGCATTTAATTTGACTGTTGTAATCAAACATAGTAAAATAAAGTTTGGGCTCCTTTATACATTTCTTAGTTGAACACATACTCTCCTTTTTTGTTAGACTGAGTTCCTTTTTTTTTTTTTTTAATGTATACAAATTTATTTATTTATTTTTGGCTACATTGGGTCTTCCTTGCTGCACACAGGCTTCTTCTAGTTGCGGTGAGCAGGGGCTACTCTTTTCTGTGGTGCACGGGCTTCTCATTGCTGTGGCCTCTGTTGTTGCGGAGCATGGGCTCTAGGTGCAAGGGCTTCAGTAGTTGTGGCACGTGGGCTCAGTAGTTGTGGCTTGCGGGCTCTAGAGCACGGGCTCAGTAGTTATGGTGCATGGGCTTAGTTGCTCTGCAGCATGTGGGATCTTCCTGGACCAGGGCTCGAACCCGTGTCCCCTGCATTGGCAGGCAGATTCTTAACCACTGCTCCACCAGGGAAGTCCAAATTCCTTTTCTGAGCATGGGAATTTAGTAGCTGAAAAGTGGTGTGGGAAGGGAGATGTGTTTACTGTAGACCCTTCTATAGTTTTTTGAATTTGAATTTTGTTACTTTATTACTGTACGCAAAACTGAAAACAGACTAGCAGAACCTCCCTAAGTGATTCTGACCCTGGGATTGGGAAGCACAGATCTATTTCTGAGTATATGGTATGAGTGAAGTCAGATAGCATATGTGCAAATGCTTCACAGTCTAAAGAGCCCTATGTAATTGTTATGTGTTGTTGCCAGCTAGACTGTAAATTTTTAGAGTACAGAAGAGTATTCTAGATATGGGGATAATTTGTTCATTGGGTTAAAGGTTGAGTTAGACAACAAGCAGGAAATGTGTCCTTTATGCCCTGTATCTCTCAGGGTATCTAATATTGTTTTGTATTTTGCGGAAGGATTTTTTAAGGTTGATTTCTCCATTTTTCCCTGACCCTCTTGTCTCTTTCCCCAGCTTGTATTTGACATCCAGGGAGCCAAAATTTAGGAATTTATAGAATCAGTAACTACTACAATTGTTGTAGAAGAATTATGTTTAGAAATTCTGTAAATTGATTAAGGAAATTCTGTAAATCGATTAAGGAAAAAACTGAGATCATTAAATAGGATAATTAGCTCAATAACGTTATTAATTAATTATGTACTATTTGATATTATTAAAAAATCTCATATATCTGTTTAAAAAACTCATTTTAGCTGCTGTTGTGTGTAGGAAATTTCTTTGGCTCCACTCCAGATGCTGAATGGGAGGAATATAAAACTGGCATCAAGAAAGGTACAGAACTTATTTTTAACATATGATTTCTAATAAAGTTTCGAGGCTACATGGTTCTTGCCTAGTTGTTTTTCACACGTTAGTGATTGAAGAGTTTGCCTTTGAGTTCTGTATTGACCTGGGAAGAATGCCTATATATCTAAATGTTCACATTTTGAATTTGGTTGGATTTAGTTCCAGAAAAAGAATTCTCTTCTCAGTAGGAAGGAATTGAATAATGCAACCATATGTGTTCTTTTTTTCCCCCAGTTTCAGTGTTTTTTATTAAGCTCTTTGGGGTCTGTGTTTTCCTAACTGTACATTGACCATCCTCTCTAAGATGTTACTTCATCAGCCTAGTGATACCATTTAATAGTCAAGCCACAAGGCTGGTTGTAGGATATCCTATGTGGTG
The DNA here is from genome assembly GCF_000442215.2 of Lipotes vexillifer. Taxonomy (NCBI): domain Eukaryota; kingdom Metazoa; phylum Chordata; class Mammalia; order Artiodactyla; family Lipotidae; genus Lipotes; species Lipotes vexillifer. Next base: position 867,260 of record NW_006798383.1, on the reverse strand, counting down.
ACCATGTTCCATGTATAGGATTGCAGACTCTTTTTGGCCGTGCCATGTGGCTTGTGGGATCTTAGTTCCCGGACCAGGGATCAAACCCGTGCCAGGGAATTCCCTAGGATTGCAGACTCTTTACTTTTGCTACGAGTGTTTTTCCTATGGGGATACAGTTCTCAGGTTCCAAAGCAGATCTGGTAACTAGCTGGTGTCATGTCTGTTTCTCTCACTAGCTCCTATTCAGACATACGTGCTGGGTGCCAATAACCAGGAAACAGTAAAATATTTCCAAGATGTTGATGGGTGTGAATTAGCTGAAAACATTACTTATCTGGGTAAGTTGATATCTTGTGTATTTGTAATGAACATAATGTGTCCCAGGAATTAGCCTCCCAGGAAATTTGTGGCTGGATTCATCTGCCATGACTGCCTGAGAGAATGGGGATCAGGGTTTTTTTTGGTAAAGTCAGTGTCTATACCTTTAAGACTATGTCATTTTTCCTATGTTGTCTCCCACCTCTCCGCAATCTCCTTGTACTTTCACAACACAATATATACTCTTTCAGCCAACTAGAGGAATAAAATATTTGACTACAGTGTTTGAAGTACTTTGGGTATAAATTGTGTTAAAAAAATTCTGTGTATGTGGTCTCACCATATAACATTGCTAGATGTATACAGCTTATTTTTTAATTGGACTCCTAATTTGCTATAGCTCTAGGTTTCACTGAGGTTTTGAAAAACTCAAGTTTTTAGTGCTGATCCTTGAGTTTTTCATTGCCTTTGTCCTTTTTCTGATTCCAGGTCCACTCTTCAATTCCGGGTTAAAATTGTTCCTCCACAACCCCCTGAAACTCTTAGTGGTTCTTTCAGTGTCTGGCTGTTGTAAAAAGCACTGTCAAATTTTGCTTTTCTTCTCCACCTGCTCCCCTCCCCCTACCACTACTGCTTCTTGGATCATTCAACTCATTTTTTTCTAAAATGGCTCAACTGGTCTTCACATTTCCTCTCTCATTTCTTTAGAAAGCTTCTACATTTCCTTTGCTATAAATGCTCTTTTTATAGTTTTTTTATTAGTATGTGTGTTCCTTTTTTACTTTATTATTCTTTGTTAGTCAATATGTGTGTTCCTTTATTAGTTAGTATGTGTGTTCCTTTATGAGTTAGTATGTGGAAAGAGCCATTTGAGAAGAGACTCAGTAGATGAAAGGGAAGTGAAAATTGATGGAACAAGGTTCTGGCGGCAACAGGAAGGAAACGGAATCAAGGGCACAAGCTATGAATAAATTTAGAAGATGGCAGAGTCTCTTAATTTTTCCCAAGTAATTGCTTTTTCCAAATGTTTTCCTTCATTTGGAAGCTTCTGCCTTCATGAAGAGTACATTTATTCTAGACTATAGCTTACTCACAGCTGCAGTTATTTTTTTTTCTTCTCAGTGCCTCTCCCTATATCCAGGTGTCTAGATTTCTTTTAGTCCCTTTGGAGTCTCTAGAAGGCAGAAAGCCTTTTTCTTAATCAGTGCTTCCTAGGTTTTTTCATTTGCAAGGCACCTGGGGCAATCAGACTGTGGGCTCCAGCAGCCTTCACATAAGGACTGCTCTTACTTACTGAACAGGAACACTGTTGTAGCCATCCAACATTGAGACCTCGGAGCTGGAAGTGGGGCATGGGGAAAGAGATTCATCATCAGAGTGACATTTCATTCAGTAGTTTGACTAAAACTTGTCCATTTTTCTTTGAACCCAGGTCGTAAAGGTGTCTTCACTGGAAGCTCGGGGCTGCAGATTGTGTACCTCAGTGGGACAGAGTCCTTAAATGAACCTGTCCCAGGTTACAGTTTTAGTCCCAAGGATGTGTTTTCCCTGAGAACAATGCTGTGGTCAACATCACAGTTTAAGGGTGTTGATATCTTGCTCACATCCCCGTGGCCCAAGTATGTGGGGAACTTTGGGAATTCTTCTGTGAGTAGTGTTTGTTCAGTTGGAATTTCTAAAAGCAAATTGCAGTGGCTTAATTTGAGCTTTTTTGCTCTTTATGTGACTATTTCAGCTCTTAGTTCCTTTCAGTAGAAATCTTTTGTGAATTTTTCGGGTTACTTAAAGCCTTATTGGCTGACCAAAGCAAAAGTTGATCTTAACGAAAGCACGATTCACTGAAGAGAGAATGCTGAAGTCTTACTTATAAATGAATTTTTTAAAAAAATTATATTCTCTGCTTCAAGTACCCTTTCTCAAGCTTCTTCTTAAGTTTTGAGGGGTCACTAATTTTCAGTGAAAAGATTTATAGCTAGTGGCAGCTCTAAAGTTTTATTTATTTGGTTTATTTGGCTATCAACATATTTTAAAAGGTGGAAGGAATCATCATGGGATTGAGGATAGTGATCTAAAGTTGGGAAACAATATATTGAAAACTTAGTTCTTTTCTAATGGGAAAGCTTTAATGTTGGAATGTATTGGAGCGTGCCATGGCGTTCGATCTAAATATTTTTGTAGGAAGAGGATGTACACCAGGTTGGTGAGTGACAGCTCTCATGGGGAGCTACCTTGGTGGAAATCAGCCTAAGGAAGACCTTGAAAGGTTGTATGTGAGCGCAGAAAGCATCAGCTGAACTTCAGTGAAGGAAAATGTAAGAATGCATTTAGGGACAAATATCAACTCCTAGATGTAGAGTTATCAGAGATGATCCAGAAAAGGGCCTTGTAGACCACTCTGCCAACTTTAACATAATGTGTCCATGACTAAAAAGGCCAACAAAATACCAGGCATTGTCAGGATTTTGAAGGGAGAAGGGACAACACTTTCTTCCCCTTCCACAAACCTATGGTTATTCTGCCACTAGTATACAAGAGGCAGTGCTGGTTGCAGCGTAGAGAAGATACAGCAGAACTAGGGAAGATCCAGAGAAAGACTACTAAAGTGATGATGGGAGAAAGACACGTGATACTCTATAAGGAATAATGAACAGCAGTGCTAAAAAAGTTTACAATTTTTGATTAAAGTAGATTTTGATGAAAGTTTATAAGTAATCATACAAGGTATTTATAGGGGAGAAAACAGTATATCTCACTAGTCCCTAAGGTACTGTAACTAACCTCAAGGCCAGTTCCCTGCCCTTCAGCAGACACCTGAAGGAGGCAAGCATAAGACAAAAGGAAGGTTTTGCTTTACTTAGTGGAAAATTAACTCTGGTAATTTCTTTATTTCCAGTTAATACCTTCTCTTAGAATGAAGTTCATAAATAATGTTATGGATGAGAGAGCACATAATTTATTGTTAATGGAAGCTCTGGGAACAAACCTAACTTTTGACAGACTTTGTATTACAAACTGTGACAAGGGCATGGTTGTGCCCTTCCACAAGCCACACCTTCCTTGACTGAAGCAAAATAAAGGATTGTATGCTTATGTGATGAAGTCCTTGAATGTTCTATGGCAAATATTCTATGGATCCTAGGGGCCCTGAAAGCTAGCTTTTAATTTTGATCTTCTGCAATGACTATGACTGTCTGCATTGTCAGAGCTAGAGGAGCACAATGAAGCAAATTATAGACGTACTACTGTCTGTGGGCTCCAGAGAGAGTACTTACTTTCCGAAAAAAGATTATAATAAACCTTGTTTTGGGTATTAGTATGGAGGAGTTACCTTCTCCCTTAACCTCTGGCTTCCAACAACTGTTCCTATTTCTGCATTTGTAATAGCCCAGTTCCCCTTATGTGTTGAGATGTCTCTGATTGCCATAAGTATGGAATTCATGACGCAAATCCTGCTGCCCACAATGTAGCCACATAAATATTCCAAAGACATTTCAAAGTGTCTTGTTATATCTCTGCATTTCATGATAACTCCTAGGTCTGTTATGATGACTAAGTTTCTATTTACTAGGGAGAAGTGGATACCAAAAAATGTGGCTCTGCTTTGATCTCCAGTCTTGCCACAGGCTTGAAACCAAGATATCATTTTGCTGCATTGGAAAAGACTTATTATGAGAGGCTTCCATATCGGTGAGTAGCATTTCATTCTTTTTGTTTTTTTGAAGAATTTGCCTGGATTTTCTGTGTAAACTTCACATGTTCATTTCAGCCATATAATATCTTGGTTTCTTTTAGTTACTCAGGCATGAAATGAGTGACTCTCAAATCATTCCAATTCTCTGAGTTTGGTTTCCTAATTTGAAATACAAGGGATTGGATGATACTGTATCATCCAGTGTATCATTTAAAGCCCCTTAGAGGTTTGAGGGTCTGACATAACAATGCTGTTTAATTATCATAGCTTGATGTACAGTAAGTCCTGTTTTGATCAGGTTAAACGGTTACTCCTTGTATAGTCCCCGTTGCGGAGCACAGGCTCCAGATGCACAGGCTCAGCGGCCATGGCTCATGGGCCCAGCCGCTCCGCGGCATGTGGGATCTTCCCAGCCAGACCGGGGCACGAACCCGTGTCCCCTGCATCAGCAGGCGGACTCTCAACCACTACGCCACCAGGGAAGCCCCCTTGTATAGTCTTAAACTCAGAATAATCACCTAAGAAGTATTTCAATTTAGGAATCAAGAACTTGTATCAGTTTTTTTTCTCTCTCTCTTTTTTCAGTATAGCTTGGAGATGGAGTTTTTAAAGGATAAAACCAGTGTTTTATAAGTAATAGAGCTAAGTAAAGTTAACTCTGAAAGATCTTCACTTTAAAGGCATGGGTAATCCCCAAAATGATTTTAAAAACCTTTTTTTTTAATATACAAAAGCAATATATGTGTTGTTGAAAGTTCAAAAAATATAGGTGAACAAAAAGAATATAACCTGCCCTTTCCCTGTAATCCCACAGCCTAAGATATAACCATAGACACTACGGATTTTTCTCTTATATCTCCATATATGCATTCCAGAAAAACCTCTTGTTCTCTGAAAGCATGCACTAAAAACAGAAAGGTTATAGGAATAAGCCACTCAAAACTTTTAAGGATCCAGGGCTTCCCTGGTGGCGCAGTGGTTGAGGATCTGCCTGCTGATGTGGGGGACACAGGTTCGAGCCCTGGTCTGGGAAGATCCCACATGCCGCGGAGCAACTGGGCCTGTGAGCCACAACTACTGAGCCTGCGCATCTGGAGCCTGGGCTCCGTAACAAGAGAGGCCGCGACAGTGAGAGGCCCGCGCACCGCGATGAAGAGTGGCCCCCACTCACCGCGACTAGAGAAAGCCCTCGCGCAGAAACGAAGACCCAACACAGCCAAAAATAAATAAATAAATTAATTAATTAATTTAAAAAAAACAGAAAAAAAATTAAAAAAAAAAAACTTTTAAGGATCCAAATATACATTTCTCTGAAGAACATAAACCAGTGGCCAATAGGCACATGAAAAGATGCTCACGCATCATTAGCCATTAGGGTAATCCAACTCAAAACCAATGAGATACCACTTCTCACCCCACTAGGATGGCTATATCAAAAAGACAAATAATAAGTGCTGATGAGGATGTGGAGCAGTTGAAGCCCTCATATGTTGCTGGTGGGAATGTAAAATGGTACAACTGCTTTGCAAAAATATTTGGCATTTGCCTACCATATGACCCAGCAATTCCATTCCTATTCCAAGTGAAATGTAAACATAGGTTCACAAAAAACTTGTACACAAATGATCATAACAGCATTATTCATAATCACCATAATGAGGAAATGACCTAAATATCCATCACCTGATGAATGGGTAAATAAACTGTGGTATATCCGTATGATGGAATGTTATTCGGTAAGTAAAAGGAATGGAGTACTGATAAAAGCTACATGTGTGAACCTTGAAAAGATTATTCTAAATAAAAGAAGCCAGACACAAAATACCACATATTACATGATTCCGTTTATCTGTAGTGTCCAGAATAGGCAAATCCATAGAGATAAAAAGTAGATTAGCGGTTGCCAGGGGCTAGTTGGAGGGAAATGGGGAGTGACTGTTCATAGATACAGGGTTTCCTTTTTTAAGATGATAAAAATGTTCTAGAATTAGATAGTGGTAGTGGCTTAGTATATGTCAGTATGCTAAAAACTGGTGAATTGTATGGTATTTGAATTAGATCTTAATAAAGCTGTTAAAAAAAAACAACAAAAAACCCTGTACAACTTTTTTTTTTAATAACTTTATTGGAGTATAATTGCTTTACAATGGTGTGTTAGTTTCTGCTTTATAACAAAGTGAATCAGTTATACATATACATATGTTCCCATATCTCTTCCCCGTACAACTTTTTAACCAGAGCTGTAACAAAAACCTGTAACTATCATAATAAAAATACTGGCATTTTTTTTCTAGGGAACATAGACACTCATGTATTTTTATATTTTTCCTAGGAGAATGAAATCATGCTATGTATTACCATTTGAAGCATTTTTTTCCACTTAAAACTCATTTCTCTTTGTTTTTCATTATTATAGTTTTTTATTACACAAAAGAAGAGAGAATAGTATAATGATCTCTCCTGAACCCATAACCTACTTCAGCAATTATCAACATTTTGCCAATTTTCTGACTCTTTTAAAGCCAAATTTAGAGTTTTTTGTGCTTTTCAAATACGTGATCTCATTTTTTTCCTAACAGCAGTCCCGGGAAGTAGGGGTGATTATTCTACTGGATGGACAGGTAACATCTGAGATGTTACTGGTGGTGATGTAGTGATAGACTTAGGACCTGTGCTTTTTTCATGGCCCCATGGAGTCTACATATTTCATAATTGCAAATCAAAAGTAAAGTTTGTTGGTGGGAATTCCCTGGTAGTCCAGTGGTTAGGAGTCAGCGCTTTCACTGCTGGGTTCAATCCATGGTCAGGGAACTAAGATCCCGCAAGCTCGAGGTGCCAGGCAAAAAAAGTGTTTTTTTTAATATATTTAACCTGGGGGGGCAAGCAAAAAAAAAAAAAAAAAAGGTAAAGTTTGTTGGTAACCTATTATCTTTCCAATATATTATAGAAACCACATCATTCTGCAGGAAAATGCACAGCACGCCACCAGGTTCATAGCTCTGGCAAATGTTGGAAATCCAGAAAAGAAAAAGGTAAATTTTGAGTGTTTGGTGTTTGGTTAATATTCATTGTCTGCCTGATAAATGTTCCTCTTGCCCAGTTTAGCATTCAGATCTTCCCTTCTCCCCAACTGCAATGTCCCAGTACTTCAGTGACTTTACTCTTTATAATAATATGGTAATGAAAGGTCAGGTTTCCTTGGGTCCTTTGTAGGAGATTTTAGAGAAGGGTTTGGGAAAATAGGCCCAGTGGAACAAAGGCAAAATTTCAAATGAATGATGTGTTTCTTCCCACATCCATGTGGTCGTCTCTCTGGGTATTTTTCATGAGTTTGACCTCAGATGGTACTCTTGTTTTGCTTCTTTTAGCAACTTCATTTAGCAGAAATAATAAAATCTTCCCAAGGATTTACCTAAGCCTTCGTTGGCTTTGGGAATCTTAGTGATACCTGGAATCTGTCTTTATACTGGAAAACAGTGCAGGTGAATGAAAGAGGGTATACCAGAAAAGTATATTGTTCTTCTCACTTCCCTGAGAGCATTTCTGATTCTGTAGGGCCAAAAGCAGGATATTGTGGATTGGAATAGCTAAAGATCAGAACAGTCAGTCACGTGGGAAAATATATAAATTATCTGAAGATTATCCTACTATCATATGTCATAAACTGTGCATGCAAAAGACAAACAAATATTTTGTTTTTTCCATAGTATCTTAAACTTTTAGGCCCAATGCGTTCTTAGCAAGTTTAGATGTGTAATTTTTTTAACTTCCTTCCCTCCCTCCCTTCCTTCCTTCCTTCCTTTTTTTAAACTGCCCTTTCAAGACTGAGCATCACTCACAGTATTTTTAGTCTATTGCTTTACTTTCAGGGACATGTTAGCCTTAACCCTAAGCAATGCATACTTCACTCAAAGAATATGCACATTTTAAAATTTGGAAAGTATTAGTAAATTCATTTCAAAATTTTGTTCCAGTTTACACCCCTACCAGCAGTGTATGAGTCTGTTTTCTCAATGGGTAGTGTCTAATTTTTATTAACATTTTTTGCCATTCTGATAGAAGAAGGTTGTGTATCATTGTTAATTAGTTGTATTTCCCTGATCAGTAGTGAGGTTAAGCATCTATTCGTATCTCACGTAGTTTTCAGTATCTGTGCCATTAGTCCATGGTTTTAGATATTTATGTGAGTATTTATTTCTTTGCTACTAATCCCTAAGAAAATCTATCAGCATATACAGCAGAAATTGTATAAAATCAGAGGGAAACACTAAGTTGTCCAATTTAGTTTTCATTAGAAAAAAAGAAGGGCAGTGCAGTGACTATGGACAAAGTGCACAAAGATAAAGGACCCAGAGACAGAAGCAGTTTGTCTTCAAGGGTTATGGAGCAAGTCCCTCTGGGCCTTGCAGTGATAGTTGTTTTGTAGAGGGGCTGGGCTTTGATTAGTTGCTTGTTACTTCATCAGCCCTTGGTTTGCCCCTGCAGAGATCACTGAAATGGCATTGCTGTGGATTCTCTGAACCACAGATGGGCTGGTTGCTGCTCTTTAATCTTACTCAGTTTCTGAAGCTTTATGTGAAATTTTATAATAAAATAGGTTGATTACATTTGCATAAACAGTATTTCCCTTAATATTATGTTGTTCTTCTCCCAAAGTATCTTTATGCATTCAGTATTGTTCCTATGAAACTAATGGATGTAGCAGAACTGGTAAAACAGCCTCCAGATGTCACTGAAAACCCTTACAGAAAGTTTGTGAAGCAAGCATCCATAGGAAAGCAAATTCCTGCCCCTGAGGTATGTTCTGACTGAGAGGTGGCATTTTCTGGGCAGGATTGCCCATTACAGGTATCCTTTTCCTGGTTATAGTTTAATTCATAAGGCAAGTTTAATCCCTCGAATCTAAATCTTTTTTTTTCCTTTGGGAAATCATGCTGGTGATTAGAAAGCCTTAGTAGATTTCCAGTAAGCTCAATGTGTTTTTTGTTTTGTTTTTGTTTGTTTTTTTAATTATAGTTTGGGGTTAACAGTTTCATATTTTTAGTCTTCCGTTGTCTAAACTTGGTTCATATGTTGGGGTTACACATGTAAAATCTTTCCTTGTCTAAAGTTAATTCTCTGATCTTAACTCTTCAGGCAAGGATCCAACTGCTTGGTAGCAATGTAATTTGTGATCTTATAATGAGTGGTATAGGTGAATAAGATTTACTCTGAAGAAATTTCTTAATAGCAGACTTTTCTGAAATTCGTTTTCCCTTCACTAAAGCAAGGAATGTCAAGTTTCCTTACTAGTATGCATTGTCTACTTTCTCAGACTTTTTTTCTTATCTTTTTAATTAAAACTCAGAATTGTTTGATCTGTGAAATTGTAAGACTGCACCACGGCCCTACTGAGAGAGAAAGGGAAAGGAATGTGGGTGGGTTCATGCTAGTCTGTTTTAGGCAAGAATTGCTGTATAACTTGCATTTTAATTCACCTTTCCAAAGGGATAAATTTGGTGGTAGCTTGGATAAGTGTTGAGAGGTATGACTGAGAGTCCAGGCATCAGGATTGGGAAAATATTTTTCTTCTCTAGAATAGGCAGAAAGGACAGGGAGGAAAGACATGACATGGCAGGAACATTCCCTTGTATGTGGATGGTTGGCTACTTGTCTAAAGGTTAGTTTAATAACATTTACTCTTCTACCTTTGGCTGCTCCAGGAAGATTCAGCCTGTCAGTTTTTCTTTGATTTAAATGAAAAGCCGGGAAGGAAGCGTTCATCTATAGGCAGAGATAGCAAGTCTTCTCCTCACCCAAAGCAGCCTCGCAAACTTCGTAAGTACCTTGGTTCCAGAGGTCTCTTATGTGAGCAAAAACTGTTATTTTGGGTCTTGTTTGGGAAGCAGCATTGCTAAGAGAGCCTCTTCTGGCAGAAGAAGATTGTATATTGAGTCATTAGGACCAATAAGAAAAATAAAAGAATGCAAAGGTGGCCTGACTTTGAGGCTGTCTGAGGCTATTCCTGTCAGAACTATGGAAAAAGCTCCTTTCTGTCATGTCTGTAAATGTAAGGTTAAGAGCCTACAAAACCAGTGTGGGTTTATAAAATAATAGAATAATCAAACTGGTAGAAAAGACTTAGAGCTATTACATTGAGATCCTCTTTCTCCACCCCCTTGTTTCAAAGATGAAGAGGCTGACTTCGGGAGGGTACACGTACTCCCAGGGTCATGTGGATAGCTGGTGGCATGCCTAGAACTAGAATTGGGGCTCCAGACACCCAGTTGAGTGTTCTCTCATTGCAGTTAGTTGCCAGTTACATGCTACTTTAATCAATATATGGTTATCACATGGATCACCTACCTGTGGATTGGTAACAAATTCAGAACTTTGAATAGAGGTTTAGTTTCATTGATAATGGTGATGGGGGCAGGGGTCATAGTGGGAGCACAGCAGACACAGTCCGTTGTGGCAGTACCATGTACATATCAGTGTTTGCAGGATACAAAAATCAGACAAGGCTGAATTGTGTAGGGTGGTTATGTGCTGGAGTGCTTGGACCATGGTAACATTTGTCTTTCTTCCACGTGAAGCTCAGCCTCCAGGACCCTGCTGGTTTTGCCTTGCCAGCCCTGAAGTGGAAAAGCATTTGGTGGTCAGCATTGGCACACATGTGAGTTACTTCCATGAACCTTTTACAGAGGAGACACCTGTTTGTTTTCTGTTAACTTCATTGAGTCATAATTTACATATAAAATTTACCTACTTTAAGTGTGCAATTCAGTGATTTTTAGTTAACTCACTGATTGTACAGCCATCACATAATAGTTTTAGAACATGTTCATCACTCCAATAAGATTCCTCATGCCCATTTACAGTTAGTCTCCATACCCACCCACAGCCCCAGGCAACCACTAGTCTTTTTTTTGTGTGTGGTACGCGGGCCTCTCACTGTTGTGGCCTCTCCCGTTGCGGAGCACAGGCTCCGGATGCACAGGCTCAGCGGCCATGGCTCACGGGCCCAGCCGCTCCGCAGCATGTGGGATCTTCCCGGACCAGGGCACGAACCCGTGTCCCCTGCATTGGCAGGCAGACTCTCAACCACTGCGCCACCAGGGAAGCCCTATGTTTAACTTTTTAAGATACTGCCAAACTATTTTTCAAAATGGCTATACCATCTTGTTTTCCCTCCAGCAATGTATGAGGGTTCCTGTTTTTCCACATCCTTTGCCAACATTTGTTATTTTCTATCTTTTTGACTAGAGCAACTATAGCAATTCTCCTGTGGTTTAGTAGAGCCAGTTTCACAAGATTGCTCCTTCTCTCCCTCCTCTCTGACAAATAGGTATGGCTCTCCTAGGGTGATGTTTTATGTAATTCTTGAACTTCATATGTTTTTATTTCATACTACTTGGGGGTGATGAGTTGCTTTTTTGAATTACTATTTAAAACAAGGATTTTCTTTTCTTTTTTTAATTAATTAATTTATTTTTGGCTGTGTTGGGTCTTTGTTGCTGCGCACGGGCTTTCTCTAGTTGAGGTGAGCAGGGGCTACTCTTCGTTGCGGTACGTGGGCTTCTCATTGCGGTGGCTTCTCTTGTTGCGGAGCACGGGCTCTAGGCGCGCAGGCTCAGTAGTTGTGGCTCACGGGCTCTAGAGCACAGGCTCAGTAGTTGTGGCACACGGGCTTAGTTGTTCCATGGCATGTGGGATCTTCCCGGACCAGGGCTCGAACCCGTGTCCATTGCATTGGCAGCCGGATTCTTAACCACTGTGCCACCAGGGAAGTACAAAGACAAGGATTTTCTTTGTCCCAAAAAGGGAGTCTTCTGTTGCCTTTACACTCATATTTGGCTAAAAATGTTGATATTCTTTTTTATATCTTCAGATTTAAAAACTTGAGTTTATTAATTTATATTTGTGATAATTGTGCAATGTTGGGAACTGATTTACACTGATTATATAAAAGACTAAAGTGGTAAATACTCAGTTTTGCCTAGTAGTAGAGGATATAGCTTCTTAATGATGGGAATACCCACATCCACATTCCTGGTATGGGTATCTGGGAACCCAAGATAATAATTACAAGATTGCTTGGTAAGCACTGAATCAGACTATGAGAACTGGATGATTTTGAGAAGGATTTTATTCAGGCTGTGGAAAGTTCTGATGAACTATGTGTGTCTCACAGTAAAGTCATCCTATTTCAGATTTCCCCAGATACTTTTCCTTGGGCAGGGCTTGATTAGGTATTAAATAATATTAGTTTTTGACCCTCATTCCTCTGGGATTCATATAGACCATTATTCTTTTTCATTCATTTAGAATGAAAGAAGCTTAATTTTCAGGGTTACATTTGCACCCTAGTCACCCATGACTAGAATTGGCTATTTCCCAAGGCTCCTGAGGAAAATATTTACAAATCATCTCTTAGTGTGTGATGCTTCTGTGGACAGATACTTTCATCCATTTTTCATTTATTTATTCTAATTTTGTTTCCTGGGGATGACCTTTTCCTCAGCTTATCCTGACAGTGAGGGCCCTTTTCTGTGGCCTCCTATAGACTGACTAGAATCTGTGTCATCTTACACTCTAAGTCACATCCCTCTCCTGCCATTATTGTTTGACTGAAGAGTCCCAGTCATTTAAATTTAATTTTTATGTCTTGCTTATTGGCACACTCCTGTCTCTAGGGGGAGCATGAATGGGGTCAAGGCCTGTGACACAGCTGGGCCATAGAGCCTGTGGATGAACTCTTCAGTGGGAAGAGAAGCAAACTTGAAAAACTCTTCTTTTTATAGGAATATCTTTTTGGATTAACTCTCTTGGATCTTAGTTTCCTCCTTGGATTAGCGTATGCTATCCTTCTCTCCCATATGGTATGGTATGGGAGAAGGCTTCCGACTGCCTTCTGTTTAGGAAACGTCAGTAGGTTCAGAATGCCATGCAGGGCACAAGAGATTTGGAATGGGTGACTTAGCTCCGTGCTGCTCTGGGCCTCCAGGAGAGATGGCCTTTCCTTTCCATTTATTGTACCTTTCTATTGCCTAGGGTATCTGGCTTAGGGTATGAGCCTAGGGGATAATCAGGAAACCTGTTTGCTTCTCATCTTGACCTAAAGCTAGAGGGGCAAAAACTATCTCAGATTTTGATTGTGGCCCAACCCAGCACCCCAAGTAGGAGGTCACATGATGATTTTAGCCTAGAGCCTAGCTAGTAATCAAGTTTACACTTACCTGCACTGTCCTTTGTTGTTAGAAACCTTTTGGGAACCTCTGGTGACCTGTGGGTGTCTGGCACAGGGCTTGGAGTCCCCTCTGTAGCCACTCCTGTTGATCTCCTTTCATTACTTTTTTCCCCTGGCTTTTTCTCTGTCTTTGCCATGCCTTCCTCAAGGAATATACATAGAAGTATGCTAATGGCCCATGGCTATAAATTGGTAAAAGCAGGTGTGGGCTGCTAAGAGTCCAGAATAACTATTGAAAAATCCATGCATTTGTCTATGGGAGAAATATTCATTCAGGTCCTACTTATACATTTGAGATAAAATTAGAGATAATTCAAGTATAGAACAGATTACAAGTTGAGAGTTTGAAAAGAAGGGAAGAGATCGGCCAAGTGTGAAACTATTCACAAGAACTAGAAGGTACTGCCTTGGGGGGTGCTATTTAGTCTAGACTAGAAACTTCAGTAGCTTCAGTGCACATCACAGTATAAAAACTGCTGTTTATGGCAGTGACCCACTGACATAAAGGAAAGGCTAGAAAACTCAGGCATCTAGAGTAACCTTTTAAAACAAACACAATCAAAATGGTTATTAAAAATTTTTTTTTAATGTTTTAGCACATATGAGGTTTTGATGAACTTTAGTCATCTGGAATATTAACTCCATAGATGTGTTCAGTCCTCTGTGCCGAGGAGATCAAGGATGATCATGCTTTAGTTTGTTTCTGATACTTATCCTGTCATTCTCTTGGGCTTTCTCAGTGTAGATGAAAAATAAATGACTCCTTCCTTCAGCCTTAACTTTGAACCCACCACACTAAAAGTATACTTTGGATTGTTTTTCTAAAGCTCCATTACCTTCATTTGCCTGCGTTGATATTCACTGGCCCTTTCTCTACTCACTCAGTGTCTTCCCTTCAAAGAATGTCTGAGTGGTAGAGCAGTCTTGCGTGTTTAGGTTTTGACAGAAATATTTTTAGTTGCTGTTTAGCTGCCGGCAGCCATTGTTGGGAACTACAGTTTTTTGGATGTACCTGAGTTTGAGGTTTCTTCTTCTTCCTTCCCTGTTAGGTTATGTTTGCTTTCATTTTGCAGAGGTTAGTCAGCAGCTTAAGGCTGTAGGGACACTGGATGCTAATCACGTCATCTTCGCCTTTTTCGTGAGCCTAAGAGGTATATTTAGGGGTGAGGTTGGGTGTCACTGTAAGGAAAGTGGTTCATTTGAAGTCAGAAGTGGTATCTTTCTTTGGCTGGGGGTGATAATAAACTGAAAAATTGCTTTCAAGTTCGGAGCCTGGGAGGAAAAACCAACCGTTTGTTCCAGTCTCCTTCAGCTCTGGTGTGTTTGTAGCCAAAAGCCGGTCTGCGTGCTGCTCATTGGCTCCCAGTTCATTTGATAGTTGCATAGAAATCTGTTGCATCTGGGAACTCCCTGGCGGTCCAGTGGTTAGTACTCCACACTTTCACTGGCAAGGGTGCGAGTTCAATCCCTGGTCAGGGAACTAAGATCCCACTAGCCATGCAGCCAGAAAAAAAGAAATTTGTTGCATCTAATCTTATTCTTCAGCAGGTGCTTGACAACATTGTTGTTGTAACCTCTAAAATTAGATTTTTTTTAAGAGGAGAATTTCTACTGAGAGCCTCTTGAGCACTTTTCCCACACCCTTGGGCTCACGCTCTGTAGAGGCTTTTCTCCCTGAAGAATCACACATGCAGTATTGACGTCTCACTTCTGTGTGCTTCCTCTTCAGTGCTACCTTGCCCTGGCCAAAGGAGGCTTATCTGATGACCATGTCCTCATCCTGCCCATTGGACACTACCAGTCAGTGGCGGAACTTTCAGCAGAGGTGGTGGAAGAGGTTGAGCAGTATAAGGCTACACTGAGGCGCTTCTTTAAGAGTCAAGGCAAACGATGTATTCTATTTGAGAGAAATTATAAGAGCCATCACCTCCAGCTACAGGTAGGTGGTCTCTGCCCAAGAACTTGGAAGGGCTGTATGGGGACCTGGATATTGATAAATATTTAAATAATGTTAATTTTTTTGAAGTATAGTTGATTTACAATATTGTGTTAGTTTCAGGCATATGGCAAAGTGATTCAGTTTTACATATATATATATATTTTTTTAAGATTATTTTCCATTATAGGTTACTACAAGATATTGAATATAATTCCCTGTGCTACATAGTAAATCCTTGTTGGTTTTCTATTTTATGTATAGTAGTTTGTATCTGTTAATTTCATACTCCTAATTTATCCTTCCTCCCCTCCCTTTCCCCTTTGGTAACCATAAGTTTGTTTTCTATGTCTGGAGTCTGTTTTAATTTATCCTTCCTCCCCTCCCTTTCCCCTTTGGTAACCATAAGTTTGTTTTCTATGTCTGTGAGTCTGTTTCTGTTTAGTATATAGAGTCATTTGTGTTTTTTTTTTTTCACATTCCACATATCAGTGATGTCATATAATATTTGTCTTTCTTTGTCTGACTTCACTAAGTGTGATATTCTCTAGGTTCATCTGTCTGTGTTGTTGTAAATGGCAATAGTTCATTATTTTTTTATAGCTGAGTAATATTCCATTGTGTATATATATACATATATATATATATATATAAAACATATCTTCTTAAGCCAATCGTCTGTTGATGGGCACTTGGGTTGTTGTGTAAATTGGTGCAGCTGCTATGGAAAACAGAATGGAGGTTCCTCAAAAAACTAAAAATAGAGCTATCTATGATCCAGCACTCCCTCTGCTGGACACATAACCAGTAAAGATGAAAACTCTAATTTGAAAAGATACATGTGCGCCAGTGTTCATAGCAGCACTATTTGCAATAGCCAAGACATGGATACAACCCAAGTGCCCATCAACAAATAATGTTAATTTTAATACTTAATTTTAATTAATATTTAAGTATTTGATTCTAATATAAGGTTAAGTATTTAAATAGTTGATTTCATATTTAAAATCTTTAATATGAATTTTCATATTAATATTTAAATAATATTCATTTAAAAGGTTAAAGAGTTTCTGGTGATAAGTCCAGAGATTTTACAGGGATTCACAGGAAGTGCATGGCAGTACAAGTGAATAGCACAGATAGTAAGTGCCTTGTTGAGAAAAGGAATGGGTAGTCGAGGAAGGTTCCAAGAAAGGTATGGGCCTTGATAGATAGAGTTTGGAAGAGAGTGGGTATTTTGTGTGAAGCTCAGCATGAGTGGCAGCTCAGAAGTAGGAAATGGTGTCAGATCCTGCCTGGGGCTAGCAGCTCAGAAATTCAGAGACTGTTATGGATAATTTGATTGTCGTTGTGGTGGTTTTCTTTCTGGCACATTTGTTAAGTTTTCAAATGGGCCTGACTCTGCCACATATATTATATAGGAGCTGGCAAAGGTTTAATGACAAAGAGATCTCTTTCTAGCCTTTCCCACATCAGAGATGGGCTCCCACATGTGGCAGGCAAGCTCATAAGTTTAAGTCCTTACAGACAGGCTGACATAGACCTGTCTGGCCTGAGGAGAATCTCTGCTGAGGGGTGTTTCTCCACCCCTGTGATGGATTTGCTACGTCTCAGCGACTGTGCAGGAGGCATGAGCTCTCTGAGACCTGCATGAAGAATTTCTCCTGCTTCTCCCCCCACCCCAGGTCATTCCTGTGCCCCTCAGCCGCTGCGCTACTGATGACATTAAAGATGCCTTCATTACTCAGGCCCAGGAGCAACAAATAGAGCTGTTGGAAATCCCAGAGCACTCAGACATCAAGCAGGTAAAACAGGAGGGGAAGGTCATATTCCAGGAGAAGTAAAGACCTGGTTTCTGACATGTTGAGCCTGAGGTACTCAAAGGTGTTTAAAAAATGTTAAATGGGCAGGTGACAGCTTGGTACTGGAGCATGGGGTATTGGTTAGACTAGAGATGAAGATGGTATTACATCAATGCCTTAATGCTTTCCTGGGAAGAGCAAGAAATTAGAAATTTCCTAAGGCAGGAACTTAGGAAGGTAGGTACTACTGGGAGGATCTTTGTAATATCTGCCAGTTTGGCTTTTTAAACTCTAGTTCCACTAAGTGGCTTGGGATTTATATCTGCTCACATCCTTTTTCTTGTGCTTCTAAGCTGAATTCTTTGCCAAATTAAAGCTTTAAAGAGATGGGCTGGGGTTTTTGACTTTTAAAGCACTATTGCATGTCCTCATATGACTCTGTTTACTTTAGATTGCACAGCCAGGAGCAGCATATTTTTATGTTGAACTTGATACAGGAGAGAAACTTTTCCACAGAATTAAAAAGAATTTTCCTTTGCAGTTTGGAAGGTTTGTACATTTTTCTTATTTTAAATGTATTTTCACTAGACCTACTCTGAACGAAGTAGTGGGCTGCATGGCCAGTTGAGTAAAAAGCCAAACAAGGAACAGTCCTTGCCCCAAGGAACCAATAGTCTTAGGGCAAGTCAGATGTTTACATATATGACAGTAATGCAATGCAGAATATGAAAAGTGCTGTAACAAAGTTTTGAGGAACAGTGTACTTTAGAAATTCAGAAAAGGGAGAGCCCATTTCTACGTGGTGGAAGGCGTCATGAAAGGGCTGAAGTTGAGCCTGAGAGAGATATTTAGAGGGTAAACTTTGGCATGTGGGCATTCTAGCCCAAGGGAGGAAAATGCTATTATTAATTGAACGTGTGCTCTGTGCCAGACACTGTGCCAAGAACTTTCCATGCATTGCCTCATTTAATCTTCCGAACCCTGTAAGGTAAGTACTGTCATCCCAATTTACCAGTATGAAGAATGAGGCTCTGGAGGAGTGCCAATAGAACTTTCATGATGATGGACATGTTTTATAAAAGTACACTGTCCTGTATAGTAATCACCAGCAACATTACTAGTGACTACTGAGCACTTGAAATGTGGCTAATATGGCTGAGGAACTCAATTTTTAATTTAATTTAATTAGGATTAAATTTAAATATGTCAGGCTAGTGGCTTCTATAGTGGACAGCATGGCTCTAGAGTGGTTAGGTAGCTTGTCCATGGTCACACAGTGACCTGGCCTGCTGGACCCCAAAGATGTGAGGTCTTAACTTACTACCCTGTAGTGTCCTAAAGGTCTGGATGAGGCTTCATTTTTGCTCCTCATATCATGGAGAACATGACTGCAGAACTATACAGGGAGTGGTATAAATTAGGTAGAGAATGAAGACAGGAATTTGCTGGCAAGAAGAGAGAGTATGGAGGGGAGTTGAAAATGTGCGGAACAGGTTATCTGATGCTGGTGTCTGTGATTTGCAGTGGCTTTTCCCCTAGTTAGAACTGAGCTTTGAGTCAATCTTGAACCCTTTTTGGAGCAATTTGGAAAGCCTCCAAGAGATTGCCACCATTGGATAAGTCCAGTAAACGTAGTTGTCTTCATTTTCAGAAAGATAATAAATGAGAAGAAATGGGTTAGGAGCTTCAAACATCTGACATTATCTTTGTGTTATTGATTCAGCAACAGACTCAGGTGTGGACACTGATGACACAGGCACATTAGCTCACAAAGGATAGAGTCTCTGAATGATTTTGTGCTCTTGGAAGTTGGTTGTATTTTCAACATTGAGTATTTTTCACAATAGTAACTTACAGTTACATAGCATTTTACAGTTAACGAAATACTTGAAAAGACATATTTTTTTTCCTGCTGCACAAGAAGGGCGGTTATGTCTTCATTTTACAGATGAAGAGGTAGACTGATGGTCTGCCCAGAGAACTAGAACTTGAGCTTAGGCCCTTTGACTTTTAGAAGACTCATGTGATTTGTTTTCAGCCTTTCTATTTACTGTAGCTTCAAAGTGGAAAATGAACCATACAAATGTACAAATAGAGTTCTTTTCTTTTTTTTGACAAGAAAGGATTTATTGGTGGGCACAAGTAAGGAGGGGATGGTGCCAAGGCTCTCGTGAGTGCAGGGCCCACCATGTGTCCAGGGGCCACGATTAGGGATGTATTTGACCCCACAGCCATCCAGGATGAGCTGCTTTTCTGCCACTGTGTTTTCAGATTCATTTAAACTTAGTTAAAGCCCCACTTCTTGGAGACGTGGATCTTCTGGCAGCCAGGGAACTTGAACTTCGCCCTGTGGAGGGCCTCAATCACATGTTCCTTGTTCTGCAGGAACAGTTGTGGATAGACATTATGACTTGGCCAATGTGGACCCTGGCCACTGTGCCCTGGGGCTTTCCCAAGGCCCCGTGCGTACCTGTCTGGAGCCTAGATCGGGGACAGCATGCCAGTCATGAATGTCCACTGGAAAGGGCTGTCTCCAGGGTCCCTTAGGGCAACCCATAGAGGCAACAGGCTGCATACCCTACTAAGAAGGCTGCTGTTTGCAGTCATTGCACACTGGGGCCCCATGGGGAAAAGAGCACAGTCAGCTTAATTGGCTGCAAAGGAGTTATTTCTAATATATCAAAATAAGTAAAAGTATAAAGCAGTGGCATTTAGAAGGTAGCTTGTGTATGTGGTGGTTTTGTTGACATTGAGCCTGTGCTGTTGTGCCTATGTAGGCCTGAGTGCACTAGAAAGAGAGGCAGAAAGTCAGAGTGGGGTATGAGACTAGGTGCCTGACTTTTCACCTCAGCACACTAATGGCCCGAGATGACAGAACTAGAGTTTAAGGCAGGATGTAATTACAGCTAGTTTGGTGCTTTGATTATGTTGTCTCCATACATCAGAAAACCCTTATTTTGCATTTCATAGGCAAGGAAATCAAGGCACAGTGATGAAGTAATCTGTTCAAGTCACAGATAGCAAGTGGCAGAGCTAGGAATGGAATCCAGTCCCTGATATTTCTGATATCAGGGGCTGCCCTCTTTCTACTGTGCCATGTTGCTTCTCTAGGTACCAGTAATGTAGTTCCAAGTTGTTCAGAGAAGTAAATGGAATTTGAGGGGCTAGAAGAGCTAAGACCTGAACTGGTCACTTATAACAGGCATGACTTTGATAGATAGAATGGCACAGATGGCTCTCAGGGCAGAGAAAATGGTATGAGCAAAGTCAGATAAATTTGCATACCTTCTTTGGGTGATGCTGAGTGGGGCTCTCTGGTTGGAGAGGAATCGAAGGAAGAGTGGGTTTTGGACTGATACTGTCCGTTTTGACTTCTGCTTTTTCTGCAGGGAGGTCCTGGCTAGTGAAGCTATCCTTAATATTCCTGACAAGTCTGACTGGAGGCAGTGTCAGATCAGCAAGGAAGAGGAGGAGACCCTGGCTCGTCGCTTCCGGAAAGACTTTGAGCCCTTTGACTTCACTCTGGATGACTGAGCAAAGGGAAAAGCACTTTATGAACTTCACAGGATGTAATGGCAGCCTGTTTTTGAGAAACAACAGTCTCCCATGGGGACTGTTTCCCTGCCTCTTTTTTGTGTATTCCCATGGAACCTGCCTGCAGCAAGAGGCCTAAGATTGAATATTTTTTAGAAAAAGTCACATTCTAGGATGAAGACCTTATGTTAAAAGCATGTCTGTCATCAAACTCCAAGTACAGCTTGTGTTTATCAACATTTTCAGAAATATTTAAACTATCATATAAAATCCAAATGCTTTTTCATGGTTGGGAAGTGTCTTGTGTTCATGTTACCTATAACCATTGAAATGAGGTAGTGTGTGTGTCTAGTAGGAGGGGCCAGGGCTTTAGGCCCAGGTGTTATCCCAGGATCTCACAGGTGGCTTCTCACTGAACAACCCAGGATGGAGAAGGCCTTTGCCATTTTTCTCTTATAGCAGTCATCTTACTGATATAGAAGAGCTCATTCAGTCCTTCAGCAAATACTTAACTCCTATGTGCCAGGCATTTTTCAGGCTCCAGGAGTATAGCCATGTCCCAACATGATCCCTGTTGTCCAGAATTTACAGTCTAATTGGGAAGAGGAGGGGCAGATTTTTAAAAAGAAGACGAGTTCTCCTTTAGATACTGAGTTTTAGTTGCTGTTTGATAGTTACAAATTCATGGAGATCTGGTTTGGTGATAGGGTTTTGGGGCTCATCAGGGTATAGGCCATAGGTGAAATTATGAGAATGGATGGAAGTAGGGTGAATATAGTCCTAAGCTGAAGATGACTACCTGAGAAATGTCAGTATTTAAGGAGTGCTCGGAAATAGAGTGATCCAATAAGTATATGGAGAAAGAGCAGAGAGAGAGAGAGAGAGAGAGAGAGAGAGAGAGAGTGATCACAGGAGAATGCCAGATCTTGGAAGCCAAAAGAAAAATAATTGCTCCTTTATACTGGGCATTTATGGCCCAGACACTGTTTTACTTAATCCTCACAAAATATCTATGAGGTAGGTATTATTACCTCCATTTTTTACATGAAGAAAGCAAACTTGAAGATTACGGAGCCTGAAGTTAACCTGCCAGGATTTTTTTTTAATTCAGAAAAACCTCAAAAAGTGAACTATGGGAAACAACCCAGTTCCTGCGAAGATGGCCGCTTCAGGGTCTTCAGGTCCTCAGCATCCCTTCGCAGCTCTTCCAAGTGAGAATTATGGGATTTTGGCCCCACCTGTGGAAATCAGATACACTCCAGAGCTAGATGCTGTACACCTAGCAAGTGAGGGCTTCATACTATTAGAACAAGCTGCCACAATCATCTGTGCAGTCTGCCCAGCTCTAAGGGACATGTTTTTGGAGGTACCATTTGCCACTTCCAAGTCTGATGCTCCAGCTCCATGGCTAGCAAGCACATATGAGAAACCAGAATCTGATTCCACACACAGGTTACTGATGAACAACTACAACACGACTCGTTTTGTATCATACAGTGTTCAACATTCTCATTGCAATATTCAGGGATTCTGGTGACAACAGACATTTGCTCTGCCAAAGCCCATTCAGTGCTTTCAAAGCAGCCAGTAGCACTGCTGTGGTGCACATGCTGTATCCACCTTGAGAAGTCTCAACATGCTACATCTGTTGTGGCACAGTCATGTGTCACAAAGTGTTAGCTGGAATTCTATGTAGCTCATAGGCCGGGCTGCACAAATGATGGTTCAAGTGCACATAATCTCAAATGAGGTTCAAATGACCACAACACAGCTGACACATTTCTTTAGAGAATTTAATTCCATGCTGATGTTATACCTTGGAGTGATTTATGAGATCCCCAAGTTCTGTGAAGCATACAACCAACTCAAAGTGAAAATGGGGAGCTGGTTCCCCTATTCTAAGGCAATCTGCCACTCAAACACTTCTTGTTGCACCAATAGCATTCGGAAGCTTGCCCCTGCAGCCCTGCATTGCTCATGGGAAACAATCCCCACAATGAGGAACTACCGAGCTGGCAAACCCACAACTGGGGGTATGCCTGACAGCAAGCTCAGTGAGGGCATTTAGGGAAAAGCTCCCGAAGTCAGGAGGAGCATTCTTTACTCCGGAACAGCGTCACATCCTTGAGTTGTTTGGGGTTATAGGGGAGATCCTGGAACAGGTGTATAGGAAGTCAAGCAAAAGAAGAGCTGACCTGTCAATGGAAGATGATTAATCATTTAAGAGAAGAAAAACAAAAAGCTATGAAGCCTAATGCATCAGTGGGCCGGTTAGTGCAGAATTCTTTCTAGTTCTACGGATTTCGCAATATTCAAATCCTTGGTGGCCTTTGCCAGTGCCACCTCAGCGGGTGGTGAAGCTGGAGGATAGATGGCAGAGGTCTGAAAAAAGGTGAAGTGTAGACAGGGGTGGAGACGACGTAACGTTTAGAAAAGACGAATACGGGAAAGACTGGTTTGGAAACTGATTTGAAGGGTTTGGAGGCATCTTATATTTTTGAAGACTGGAAAAACACATATGGGTTCTCTCAGCCACGAAAATTCCCAGGGCAGTTAGAATGGATTGAAAACGCTCGCCTCTCACCATCATTTCCCCGGCTGGGCTCCTGCGGCCCCCAGGAGAAGTTGGGGCGGGGTTTTTCTCCTGTCGTAGTTACCGGAAGTGACGCATCCTCTCGCGAGAAGAGAGACCCGCGAGCCTCGGCAGCCCGGAACCGGCCTCGGAACAGTGGCGGGACCTGAGGACTCTAGCCCTCCCGCCCCATGGAGCGGCCCCCGGGGCTGCGGCCGGGCGCGGGCGGGCCCTGGGAGATGCGGGAGCGGCTGGGCACCGGCGGCTTCGGGAATGTTTGCCTGTACCAACATCGGGTGAGGCGGGGCGCGCGAGGGAGCGGCGGTGGGTGTTTGTCAGGGCGCCTGTGGAACACAGTGACTGTCAGTATGTGAGAGATTGGTGGTGAGACCCTGGGCAGTATTGTGGGCCAGTGAGCGTGTGTGTGTGTGTGTGTGTGTGTGTAAGAGAGAGAGAGAGCGCACAAGTTGTGTTTGTGAGCCTGGTGTGTGAGTCCGAGGTTGTACCTGAGGTCCTGGTCAGTGTGTGTGTGGTAGAGCTATTATGGGGAACTTTTGTTATGACTGTCAAGATGTGACAAAGTGTTTACTGAGCGTGACGGTTCGTATGTGTCCCTCTGAATGCAGGGTCAGGGTTTGTAAGGCAGGCGCACATCAGAGTGTGTGTTATGAGCATAAGTGGGGGAGAAGATGGGCCTGCCTGTTGGAATGTGTGTTCATGTGTGTACTTGGAGGCCTGTGATGTCTGTAGTGCTTGGAGTAGGTAAGGACGGTGTCATGGTGGGTCCGCAGTTAAGCTTTTGGACGCATTGGGTAGGCTTCGGAATTGGAGACGCGTTCTAGGTAAGGAACAATATGAGGATCAGCTGGTAGAAATGATCATGGCTTCACAAGGGAAGGAGATAGATTGAGGGTGAGGTGCTCTAGCAGGTGGAAGACAGTCAACATCAGACTTGGGAATTGTGCTTTGATTTAACTGAAAATGTTTAACCATTGTAGCAGCAGCTAACAATCATGTTTGAGCCAGTCTTTTGATACACCAATAAAAGTTATGAACCCTTTCCCCAGACAAATGCACAGATGCACACCCACACAACTATGCATTGCTGTTTGAGGGGGTCCATGCTCTTTTGAAGGACATTCACAGACCTGTTAGGTTTATAGACCCTGGAATAATAATCCCTGCAGTATAGCTTTTGTTTTGTCATGTATGAAATGTTTATAATAATGTATATACATCATGGGTCTGTTTGAGAGTTAAATAAGGTAATGATGTGTCTAAAGCTAAATAGAGTACCTGGCCCATGGTAAGCCCTCCGATATTAGCTCCTGCTGCTGCTGTATTGTTGCTATTGTCATCATCTTCATCATCATTAATTGACATTAAAAAAGGAAATGTCATGGTAAAAGTGTTCTCAAAGATTTTTTGTAAAAGATAAATCTGTGTGGAAAAACAGATGGGAAGAGATGAACAGTTAAGGTATTACTAAAATGCTTGCATGGGCCTATGAATTGAGAAGTGGGTTGAAGAGGAGAAAGCATGATTTGCTGTTCTAAGAAATATGGGTGTGAGTAGAGAGCCCACCATATAGGGTGGGAGGTAGGGTAGATGGGAATCTACCTGGGAGGAATAAGCTTGTTTGTGTGGCAGTTGCAATGACAAATGTCACTGATACAACTGAGGACATTTTGTGAAGCAGGTTTCTAGATAGAGCATAGGAGGGAATCTCGGAGACAGGGAGAAAGGAAGGTGAAGGACTAAGGCATTAAGTACTTTGACAGCCAGACAAGTAGTAAATTTAATAATTTTCACCATCAGACATAAGGCACTCAAAGAGTAAAGAGAGGGAGCCAAATACTTCCAGCAGAATATTGACTGTGGTCTTGTTATCTAAACCTGTCCCTCAGTCTGGTCATAAGAAAAAGAAGTATGCATGCTAGCATGCTTATGTGACTGCTTTGCTTGGTCCCTGCCTGGGGATGGATGAATGCATCAATTTTTTAAAAAAATTGTGGTAAAGTATATATAACATAAAATTTACCATTTTTAAGTGTACAGTTCCGTAGCATCGTACGTTTACATTGTTGTGCAATAGTCATCACCATCCATTTCCAGAACATTTTCATCTTCCCAAATTGAAACTTTGTACCCTTTAAACAATAATAACACACCCCTCCACCCCCATTTCCTCCTCCCCCCAACCTCTGGCAACCACCATTCTACTTTCTGTCTCTGGAATTCATCACTTTTTAAATGGAAGAGATTTGGGTTCCTCTAGAATCTTAGAAATCTCTCAGGAACTTTCCAGATGTCCACAGTCGCCCTTCCCCAGAACTGGGACGTTTGACAACTGAGCCTGTAGTGAGAAGAGAAGAAATACTCTGTCATAAGACTTGGAAACAGCATCATTACGTTTTCACTTACAGCTTTGAGTTTACAGCTTTCAAGATCCTTGTGTTTTGGTGGAAGCCACATCTCAATATTTCACCTATGCTTCTTAAATCACGAGAAGGGGAAAAGGATGTGAGATGGTTTATTTAGCTGATTACTGTGCTGGGTGCTGATGGTACCAGAATCAACAAAAACAGTATTTTCTACCCTCAAGGAAGTTTCAAGCCTAGTGGGAAAAGTAGACACTTTAAGTACAATTTGGTACCCTATATAACGAAGGTATTGGTAAAGTGATGTGGAACCATGGCAAAATAACCAAAGAACTCTTCCTAGGGAATAGGGTGGCACATCTCAAAACGTCCTTGGAAAAACTAACCTTGTGAGATGCTTTGAAAAAAGGACACAGTGATCAATACATTGTATAAATGCTGCATATAATATTTATTCATTTGGAGAGTCATAACCCACATTAGCGTATTAAAAGCTCTGTGAAGTCCTATAGTAAAGAAACTAATTTAACTTAGTATTTTCCAATTTTTTTTATTGTGGTTAAATATACATAACATTTGCCATTTTAACCATTTTTAGGTGTACAGTTCTGTGGCATTAAGTACCTTTACATTTTGTGCAGCCATCACCACCATCCATCTCCCGAATATTACCTTCTTTTTTTTATTTTTAACACAGAACTCTTCTTTTTTTTGTTTTGCTGGAGATCCATAAACTTTCCACAGAACATTCTTTGTGAAAAGGTAGAGTGAAGAAGGCCTTCACAGAGTAGGTGAAATATAAACTGAGAAGTTGAAGGATCCTATAGGGTGGGATCTTTTCGAAATAGCTAGCTTCCTGCCTTATTCATATATGATAATTTAGGACTTAATGTTGTTCATGGTTAGATTGACTCCCTGGTAGTAAAAGCTTACATGGGACCTAGCAACAACTGGGTACCTACGCAAAACAAAAGAAAGGTTGGAGGGAGGGAGGACAGTGGTTAGGTTGGATTGTAGTCTGTCCTAGTTCCTTACTCTCTCTCTATACATCAGCTGTCTTATCTCTAGCTATCCCCCATTTCAGACCATTCCATACAAGCTGTCTTGCTTCCTGTTCCTGGGCTGCATTATTACTGTTGCCAGAATGTGATGAGGTCTGGCTACTTCCTGTAATGTGCATCAGGTTGGGTTTGATTTCAGTTAGAATTGGCTAAATTACTAGTCATAGAGGCAAGAGCTGTTAGGTTCATTTTATAGATATGGAAATATACAATCATTGTTAAGATTTTTTTAATGCCATTTGAAATGCAAAGATTAGGAACTAATTTTGGAGTTTTTTTGTATTAGGTTTGGTCATTTTTTAAAAATAAATTTATTTATTTTTATTTACTTTTATCTTTGGCTGTGTTGGGTCTTTGTTGCTGCGTGCCGGCTTTCTCTAGTTGCGGCGAGCGGGGGCTCCTCTTCCTTGCGGTGCGGGGGCTTCTCATTCTCTTGTTGCAGAGCGTGGGCTTTAGGCGCGCAGGCTCCAGTAGTTGTGGCACGTGGGCTTGGCAGTTGTGGCTTGCGGGCTTTAGAGTGCAGGCCTAGTAGTTGTGGAGCACGGGCTTAGTTGCTCTGCGGCATGTGGGATCTTCCTGGACCAGGGCTTGAACCCGCGTCCCCTGCATTGGCAGGCGGACTCCGATACGTGGGCCTCTCACTGTTGTGGCGTCTCCCGTTGTGGAGCACAGGCTCCGGACGCGCAGGCTCAGTGGCCATGGCTCATGGGCCTAGCCGCTCCGCAGCATGTGGGATCTTCCTGGACCGGGGTACGAACCCATGTCCCCTGCATCGGCAGGCGGACTCCCAACCACTGTGCCACCAGGGAAGCCCCAGGAGGACTCAACCACTGTGCCACCAGGGAAGCCCTAGGTTTGGTCATATTAAAACTATTTCTTGCTGTTGAGCCTGGGAGCCCTGAGTTATTCTCCTCATTCTAGTTATGCTGGAGCCTGGGGCCCCTGTTAGCTGTCTTGACTAAATTCAAAAAGGAGTTTACTGGGGAGACAGGGCCTTTGTATTATTCTAGCAGTATATATGAGACAGTGTTCTGAAGAGATCTGTTATAGGATCAGCCTCAGTGACTTTTTGCTTGTGTGCTTTGGTGTGTTTGAAGGTCAGTTTTAAAGCATTAGTTTAATAGTCTCATGATTTTACCTGGCAAAAGCATTGGCTCAAGAGAACTGTGGATAAATATGTTTAATTAGTAAAGCTAAAGAGTTTTGTTTCCCCGGTTGGCATTTCTTTCTTAGCAAGTAAATCTGCACAAGAACCTAATTTATAATTTTCTGTTGATTTTCTATTTCGGCAGGAACTTGATCTCAAAATAGCAATTAAGTCTTGTCGCCTGGAGCTAAGCACCAAAAACAGAGAACGGTGGTGCCATGAAATCCAGATCATGAAGAAGTAAGTGTACTTGATGACTTAAGTTTCCCCAGTTTTGCAGCCCATCCAGATGTCATCATAGGGAAGGAGGCTAGGAATCCATTCTTCTTAGGATATTTTGACGAACATATTTTTCTCTTTCTCATTAAATATATGTGTTCTATTTCAAGTAATAACATCACATCATGCTTAAGTAGGTTTAGTTTAAAAAGTCAGCTAGGTATTATCAGACTCAGCTTTCTGAGAGCAGAATCTGTTTCTTCTAGATCTTGGGCAGTGCTCGTCTATTACACTTTATAGTTAAATAACAATCACTACCCTCATTTCTTCATTCTCACCTACTTTGTTCAACAGTGTATCTATTGCTTTGTAAAAAATTATCTTCAAAGTTAGTGGCTGAAAACAACAAACTTGGTATCTCACAGTTTCTGTGGTTTAGGAGTTTGGGAATGACTTAGGTGGGTGGTTTTGACTCAGGAGATACCTTCTGAAACATCTCAAAATGTTGTCTGGGGCTGCAGTCTTGCAGAGGCTTGAGTAGGGCTGGAGTATCCACTTCCAAGCTTATTTAGTGGCTGTTCGTTAGAGGCATCGGTTCCTCACCATATGGGCCTGTCCATAGGGAAGTTTGAATGTCTTCATGACATGTCAGCTAGCTTTCTCCAAAGTCAGTGATCTGAGAGAGAGAGCAAGTTGAAAGCTGACATATCTTTATGATCTTTCCTCAGAAGTAACACTCCATCCTTTACAAATAATTTTTTTATAAATGTATTTAGTTTATTTTATTATTTATTTTTGGCCATATTGGGTCTTTCTTGCTGCGCGCGGGCTCTCTCTAGTTGCGGCGAGCAGGGGCTACCCTTCGTTGTGGTGCGCAGGCTTCTCATTGAAGTGGCTTCTCTTGTTGCAGAGCGCGGGCTCTAGGCGTGCAGGCTTTAGTAGTTGTGGCACGTGGGCTCAGCAGTTGTGGCTCGCAGGCTATAGAGTGGAGGCTCAGTAGTTGTGGTGCACGGGCTTAGTTGCTCTGCGGAATGTAGGATCTTCCCGGACCAGGGATCAAACCTGTGTTCCCTGCGTTGGCAGGCGGATTCTTAACCACTGCACCACCAGGGAAGTCCTACAAATAGCCTCTACTCAAGGGAAAGAGAATTAAGCTTTTGAAGGGAGAAGTGGACATATTTTAAAACCTCCACGGGTAGTGTGCTAATATGTGCTTGCAAATAATTCTTCTAGTTGTCACAACAACCCTGAGTTTAGGCATTATCTCTATGTTATAAAGCAGGAAGTTGAAGCTTATAGAGTCATACAACTGGTAGGTAATAAGAGTCTGGATTTGAAATAAGTACTTTCTGACTAAAGTGTTCTTGATGCACTATAATGGTTCTCAAACTTGGCTGTGTGGCAGAATCACTAGGAAAGCTTGTTAACAATATAAATCCTCAGGCCCTACACGTGGAAATTCTGTTTCTTTAGGTCCCTAGGCCCTGGGAATCTATTCCAGCTTTGAGATCCACTGCATGATGATGATGATGATGATGATGATGATGGGATGATATATTGCTAAGGTTAAAAAAAGATGTTAGGAAATAATATATAATGTGATTCGATATTTATTGAAAAAAATGTATTTGTGCACAAATTAAAAACTGGGAGGAAATATGCCAAAATTTTAATAGTGATCACAGCTGGGTGACACTGGGTAATCACTGTAAGTGATTATGGGAGAGGTAGTATGATATAGGCTTTGGAGCCAGACTGCCAGATTTGAATCCTTACTTGACCACTTACTCGCTGTGTGATCTTATGTTACATAACCAATTTGTGCTTCAGTTTTCTCCTGTGTGATGAAATTCTTAATAAATCTACCTATAGTAGGATTATTGTGATAAGTAAATGAGTTAATGTATGTAAAGTGCTTACTACTTGGCATATAAAAATGTAATAGTAGTAATTGTGATAGTATTTTTAATCTAGATTTTCTTTTTAACAAGTATTTTTAATTATACAAATGAGAGATTAGAATATTATAAATAATGTCAGCCTCTCTTCCCCTCACTGCCCCCCAATTAACTACCATTTCAAACTCAGTCCCTTTTCATTGGAAACAAATTTTTTATTATAATGTTTTCCCCTTGTTAGGTTGAACCACGCCAATGTTGTAAAGGCCTGTGATGTTCCTGAGGAATTGAATTTTTTGATTAATGATGTGCCTCTTCTAGCAATGGAATATTGTTCTGGAGGAGATCTCCGGAAGGTAGTGTGGATGTTTTGAGATGATGAGATAGTAAATCATGAACTTTTGATGTGTTCGAATCCCATTCAATACAGTAGTGTAAGAGTCAGGAGTGTATGGCCTGTTCTCTGCTTTTGTGGCTGCTTTCTTACTATAGCAGCAGAGTTGAGTAATTGTGACAGATTATATGGCCTGCAAAGCCTAAAGTACTTACTTTCTGGCCCTTTGCAGGGAATGTTTGCTGACCCCTGATTTACAACATGCATTTTTTGTTATTGGTGGTGGTGTTTTCAGGATGGGACTGTATTGATGGTTTTAGTCCACAGTATCAGTGTTTAAAGTGTTTTCTCTGTTGCAAATCTTTCTTTCTGACCTCATTTTAAACCTACCATATGGCTATCTTTACATATTTACCTGTGAGATTTTTCAACTTGTTCGATTTCAAAAACTTTCTTCCTTTATTTTTACTTTTATAAACCTTGTCGTGAAATTTACATGTCCTCAGTATGGATTTGGTAATTTTCCTCCTTATATTTTCTTAATCATGACTTATTTTCTTATTTGAGTATTCTCTCATAGTATAATGATTAATGATTAATGTATCAGTATTACTGCCCAGTAATATTGGCAATATACATTTTTAGACTTTTCTTTTTCTTTAGCTTCTCAACAAACCAGAAAATTGCTGTGGACTTAAAGAAAGCCAGATACTTTCTTTACTGAGTGATATAGGTATGTAATCAATATGAAAATGCCATCATAATTTAATGCCCCTTTGGTCTATAAAAGATTCTATATACTACTTGGGAATTAGGAGAATTGTTGATGTACTGTACAAAGCAAAGCATAGGTTTTTAACGATAAGAAACTTTATAAGAAATTTTTTATCTGTAAGAAATTATTAGAAAAATTTAACTATTACCGTTGATACTAAGTTAAAATTAGGATATTTTGTTTTTTATTTTTTGTGTTTGGCTAGGTGTCCATTTGACTAATAGATGTTCCGATTGCCAGAAAAAAAAATGGTGTGAAATGACCTTATTGAGTTGTACTCCTGCTCCCTCCCTGATTAACATAGTAACTTTATTTACCTGTGGCATTGCATCTCATGGGCCCAGGTTCTTTTAGGGTGAAGTCTCTTTTTAATCATAATTACTCCTGCAAAGTTCCTAAAATAACCAGGACGTAGGCCCTTGGAGGAAGTTCAAAAGCCCAGACTATGTTTCTCTGTATATTTTGATTTTGCTTCTTTTCTTAGGTCATGGAGGCAAAAGTAGTTGAAGAGGGTGATCTAGGTCGGAAGGAAAGGCTCCAATGATAAATACAGGGATTTTCTCAATTGCTTGTTCCATTTCTTTTTAATATTAATTTTCATAAGTTAAGTGAGTACATGTCACAATTCTGCAGTATTTGTTACTGTATTTTCTGTGGAGAAAATCTGAGTTTCTGTTAAATCATTAATCATGTAGTTATGATGGTCCATATAAATTCGAGCATCAGAGCAGATCTGTACAAAATGTGAGATGAATTTTTTTTAATTCAGTGTTGTTTATTACCTCAAAATACATTTTAAACTTTATTTAGGATCTGGGATACGATATTTGCATGAAAACAAAATTATACATCGTGATCTAAAACCTGAAAACATAGTTCTTCAGGATGTTGGTGGAAAGGTAGGTAAAACCTGAAGAAATGTTCATGCCAATCGAATAGAGTGTCCATGATGTAGTTTAGTCTTTGAGGTTTGGTGCCCTCCATAGTATTCTATACTTCATCCCAGCCCTCACTACACTGAAGTGTGGTTTTGTGTTTAGTTGTTTGTCTCCTCTGCTAATACAGTTAGCTCCATTAGAGAAGGAACTACACCTGTCTTGTTCATTTCTTTTTTCCAGCCCAGTATCTAGCAGAGGTAGTAGGCAGTGAGTAAGTAATTTGTTAATCCTTACAAAGTACATCCAAAAAACACACACATCCTCTGTCTGCTTTAAGAAAAAAATATGTTTAAAGTATGTTTCTTACTTAAGAAAAACAAAACAAAACTCTTTCTCCTCCCCAAAAGTCCTAAGTTCTATATTTAATTAAAATTCAAAACCTTGATTTCTCAGATTCCTAAAAGAGTCAGCTTGAGAAGAACCAGAATTGTGAATTGATTCCTGGAACGTATATTTTTATCAAAGTAATTTGAGCAGTTTTCTTGCTTCTGGTGCCCAAATTCCATTCCAATAAAGACTTAAAGCCAAGAATCTAAACCTTGAATTGGATTGTGTGGCCTTAGTAGTGAAGATAATGATCAGTTGGAGGTGATGAAACCTTGATGATGCATCTTCTCTTAGAAGCCCTTTGTGTATGCTTTGCACCAACTATTTGGGGGTTTTTTGTATCCCAAGACTTAAGGATATTCTTGAAGTTAGATAGGTGTTTACTCACATTGATCCACTCTAAAATGGGATGATGCTTCTTACAAGTTTGGAAGTTGCCTTTGCCTTCCAGTTTTGATGGATCAAGCTTATTCTGAATATACCAAAATAAAAATTAATAGCCAGTCTATATTTAGTTTTTACCGTATGTCAGACACTGTTAAATTATTTTCACTATTTCATTGAATCCTAATAGCAATTCTGTGAAGTAGGGATTGTTAGTAATACCATTACATAGGAAACAGAGAAGTTAAGTAACTTGATCAAGATCACATGGCTATTTAAGTGATGGAGCTCAGGCCTGAAACATGTTTGTGTTATTTCAGAGCCCATGCTCTTCACCACCACCCTCTCCAGAGCCTTATAAGGACATCATTGCCTTTCCTTTTCAAATTTCTCAACCATTTAATACTTAATATTTTGCAGATTATGCACAAAATAATTGATTTAGGATATGCCAAAGATGTTGATCAAGGAAGTTTGTGTACATCTTTTGTGGGAACATTGCAATATCTGGTAAGACATGTATTGTTTCTTTGAATTTAAGTGCACAGGATTCTCATTCTTATTTCTGAAGATCGTGAATATAATAGTTCAAAACTCATGTAGCTTTTCTCTTACAGTGTTGATGTTTAAAGCATTTTTTCTTTTTAAGGCCCCAGAGCTCTTTGAGAATAAGCCTTACACCGCCACTGTTGATTATTGGAGCTTTGGGACCATGGTGTTTGAGTGTATTGCTGGGTATAGGCCTTTTTTGCATCATCTGCAGCCATTTACCTGGTAAGAAATGGAAGAGAACTTTGGTATGATTAATGGGAATGGAAATTTTCAGTTGCCTGCTTCCCCCCCCAACCTTTCTTTAAATGGTATAATTGCTTTTTAACACATAATTGAATAAAATTAAAAGGCAAAAATTCTTAGTGTTTGTGAGAATCAGGTTGTCAATTGAGGTAGCTTTTGTTTTTATAGGCATGAGAAGATTAAGAAGAAGGATCCAAAGTGTATATTTGCATGCGAAGAGATGACAGGAGAGGTTCGGTTTAGTAGCCATTTACCTCAACCAAATAGCCTTTGTAGGTATGTATATTTTAGTTGAGGAAGTTTGCCTCAGTTTCTTCAGGGTTTTAAAAGAACAGTAGTAGAGTTGTCTGTTTCAAACAGCATTATCCAGTGGAACTTTCTGTGATGATGGAAATGTTTTATATCTGTGCTGGCCACATGAGTATCTGAATACTTGAAAGGTGGGTGGTATGACTGAAGAACTGAATTTGAAATTTATTTAATTTTAATTAACTTAAGTGTAAATGCAAATAGCCACTTGTGACTAGTGGCCACCATATGGACAGCACAGGTCTAGTGGAAACAAGAACTGCCATTCAACTGATTGGCTTAGGTGCTAAGAACACTCTTGGGATACTGTGGTGAATGGGTTCCTTAGGGAATGGAACTGGATTCACCTGTTGGAGTTGCCGGTAACTTACATATGTGGGTTTGGGGTTGTTTTTTATGGAAAAAAGGCTTGTCATGTGTCATTTCATGAATTATTTGAAAGTAAGATATAAAATGATACAAATAATGATAAAGGAAATGGACAACCTGTAAAACTACCTTTTCTTTTTTTACACAACTAAAGGAAAATTGGAAAGTAATGAGTTTTATCCCGTTTTTGTATGTTTTCTAGTTTAATAGTAGAACCCATGGAAAACTGGCTACAGTTGATGCTAAACTGGGATCCTCAGCAGAGAGGAGGACCTATTGATCTTACTTTGAAGCAGCCAAGATGTTTTGTATTAATGGATCACATTCTGAATTTGAAGGTTAGTTTGAATGGGGTCTACTTCATAAGACTTACATTGAAGTTAACAAACTTATTTGGAACATGGGCATAAATATATTTTAATAATCTTTTCCTGTTGCTTATATGAAAAAGATGATGATATTCTTAGAGTGGATGCATTTTTATTTCTTTAGTAAGCGTTCTCAGTTTTACTTCGAAATGGTCTTGTTGATTATTCCTTTGTAGCATCTTTTGGGTTTTCCCCTTTCTCATATTGGTACCATTTCATTCATTTAAGTCTAATCATACTAGATTTGGTTTGGTGAGGAAGGTTCCTACCTGGCTTTCATGCCTCTATATTTTCTTTCCATCCTACAGTCCATGCAACATGAACTGCCTGTCTCATCTTCTGAAAATGCTTTTTTATTCTCCTGTCCAAGAAACTTAACAGTTCTTTCTTGCCTACTAAGTCAAGTCTAAACTGATCTGCTTGGCTTTTGGGGGCTTTCTTAATTCAGGTCCACCCCATCCAAGTGCTTGTTTCGTTTCTCTTACCCTTTACTTCACTTAGGACCAGCTTGTCACTGCTCCTTATGCCATCAAGTCCATTATGCATTTTTGTGCTTTGACAGATGCTTCTGCCCGGACTGATATCTACCTCTGTGTATCTCCTCACCTACACTGGCATGTATTCAACTTTCCTTTTCTCTGAATGGTCTCTACTTCACAGTTTGTCATTTAATCATTTTTACTATTATATATTCTCTAATTGTTTCTCATCTTCCACTCATGCCTCTCTATACAGATTGTCTTTTCAATGCTGGGATTGTTTTTACTACTTTTATTAACAGTTGTCTACCCTACCACCACACCGTCCCTATGCCAGCATTGTGTACAAAGCAGGGCATGTACCAGGTTCTCAGTAAATATCCAGTGATATGCATGAGAGGTTCTATTATGCTGTATACCCCAAAACAACTCTCATCTATGGTCTTTTCATATTTGTTGATTGCTTGTAGCAGGTAGCATTTCTAAAATTGAAATGAGAAAGAAATAGTCATATAACGTTTTACTCTTATGTTGATATACTTTTTTTTTTTTTTGCGGTACGCAGGCCTCTCACTGTTGTGGCCTCTCCCGTTGCGGAGCACAGGCTCCGGACATGCAGGCTCAGCGGCCATGGCTCACGGGCCTAGCCGCTCTGCGGCATGTGGGATCTGCCCAGACCGGGGCACGAACCCGTGTCCCCTGCATTGGCAGGCAGACTCTCAACCACTGTGCCACCAGGGAAGCCCGATATACTTTTTTAAATAGGAACTTGAGGCCATGTTGGTGTCATTCTTGGCTAACATTGAAGAGATATCTGATGTCATGATTTGGTTTTCTTCTACTGTACCAAGGAATAAATCATCCCGTAATGTGTTAGACAATCAGGACTTGGTGACACTCTTTAGTTCTTTGTTGCCTTCAAAAAATTTCGGTTTTTATCTCAGATTTTTTTTAGCCTTGTCATGGTAATCATAGCATCACTTTTACTAGAAGGGGTC